>NW_010549954.1:0-33972 GCF_000687285.1 Phaethon lepturus | reverse complement strand
AAAAACCCGTCGCTGAGTGGAGCGGCGTGTGGTGGGGCTGCCTGTGTGCAGCCACAGAGCCCTCTTGTGTTATCTGCTGGGCTGCAGACCCGCCAGAAGAGCAGTCTTTTCCTTTCACAAGACCAAGGAGGGTAAAAAAATGAGTGGCTGAAGTTTTTTTTTTTCCCCTTGGGCGTTTTCAGCTTGTGGGGTTTCTAGAAGACACGAATGGGAGGAATGAAATGATCCAAGTCCCTCTTGTCTGTGGGAGGAGGGGATATATTCTGCATATCTTCCAAAGAGCCATACACCAGGAGGAGGGCGTTGCACTGGACCTGTTCCCATGGTGTTACCTGTTATTAATTGGTTGATTTTCCAGACAATATTCCAGAGAATTTTCTGCTTCTTGCAAAAACCCAGGACGCAG
The DNA here is from genome assembly GCF_000687285.1 of Phaethon lepturus. Taxonomy (NCBI): domain Eukaryota; kingdom Metazoa; phylum Chordata; class Aves; order Phaethontiformes; family Phaethontidae; genus Phaethon; species Phaethon lepturus. Next base: position 33,566 of record NW_010549954.1, on the reverse strand, counting down.
GAACTTATTGTTTCAGCCAAAAGAATTCTATAAAAAAAGTTTTACTTACAAAAATCCCATTCATATTTATTTTCTGTGGAAAATAGAGACTTTTTTTTGAAAGTAGAGGCAAAAAAACACCCTTTGGCTGAACTGTCAAATCTCTGAAGTCTAAAAGTTCAGGCATCTTCCTTCAGGCAATATTAGAGCCACAATGGGCTGTTCCACCCTACGTTTTTTATTCTGACTTGTGCAATCATTGCTACAAAAGGAAAAATGGTTAGTGGAGAAGAAGAAAGGCGGTAAGGTTTACCAGCCACCTTTCCCTTTTATAAAATAGGCATTATATTTACTCCTTTCTGTAGTGCACTATGCTTTCCTTTTGCTCCTGCAAAACACCTAAGTCTCTGCCTAGGTTTAAGGCTGCAAGTAACCCCCTTCACTGCGATCTCCCTTTGGGGGAAGCCCCCTTAGGCGCAAGGGCTTTGTGCAGTGGAGGCTGATGAGGTACCGGAGAGCCCCACTCCAGTGGGGTCCCCAGGGAGACAACAGTGTCTTCCCCTGGCAGTCATACATCATTGGACAGGCTCCCAGAAACCACAAGCAGCTTAAATATGATAGCATTTTTTTTTTCCTTTCAATGGCACAGGTATGCTTGTCTCTCTTTTTAATGGTTTCAAAAAGTGTAAAGCAGAAAGGAGCATTAGATCATTTTAATTTGCTCACTGATGGTTTTGTGTAAAGTCTTCTATTAACTAGGCATTAATCTCCAGCAGCTACTACCAGCAAGGAAAAAAGATGCCATCAAAGCTAAGAACGCTTTAAAACTGCTGTGGGAGGAAAAAAAAGGGAGGAAAAATGCTTATGAAAATATGTGTCATGCTGCAAAAAAAGGTAAATGCTGTTCTTCCCTCTGTCTGCACTAAATTACAGTGAATCTGAACAGGGAGAAATTATTTCCTGTATTCAGATCCAATGGTCTCCAAGACCCTGAGAATACAAATGGGGACCGTACGACTCAGTCATCCAAATGCAGTGCAAGGGAGGTCTTGTTTTCAATCATGTCCATAAACGGCAAACAGAGCTTTATGTCAGAATCTGTTCTTTTCCTATTTATAATCTGTTGAATAAACTCTTCTTGTATATGTCTAATATGTTCATGAGGTTAGGAGGAGGAGGTTATGAGAGGTTAGGAAGCTGATGTGTGTTTTGGAATTTGCTATCCACTGAACTAGCTTTTCCTAATGATTCAAGATGTTGTCAAATGAAATAAAATCATTCCGATGATGATGTGATGTATGTGTCAGCTTCTATTTGAATAATGCATCCTGTATTTTGGCTGCTTAGGACTGGATTTTTGATAACAATTTCTTTTTCTCTGCGTTGCTGCCAGTATGATCCTATTTGATCTCAGTGTGGGCAACAGAAATGTAAGAATGACGACCTGTTTTAGCGGTCCCTTTAGTTTACACTGATGCCACTTTTAACCTGAGCTTTTGCATTAGCACCTTACCAAAATATTTGGATTGGAATTATTTTATTTTTTTAAAGATCTTCCCTTCAAAATTTAAGTTAGTTCATGAAAATATTTCTACTCATTGCAGATTTAGGAAATACTGCACTATTTCAGAACAAAACTCCTGGGTCTCTTTCTTCCCCATCCTCAGAATATGTGTTCATAAAAGACTGGAAAATATATAGATTCGAAAAACAATCAAAATAGCTTTTTGGTAGGAGACAGACCCTTAGCCTGGCCCATGGTAGATACAGTTAATATTTCATCCATTTACTGATTCCCTCTCTCATTGTCTTCTTGCAAAACCACCCCTTCTCCTACTGACTGTAATTAATTGAATTGGCTGGCTGTGTTAGGTTCTTAGATTCACCATATGCTCTCAGTCTAATATTATTTATTTGAGATTAATGGTTAACAACACCAAGAGTGACTGAATGCAAAGCCTATAGGAGCGGTCACAGAGCATCTTCTTGTGCCAGACGGTGTTGTAGCCATCCTGAAAGCTATCAGGTGGGTGTCAGAGGCACTTACATTTTCTTCACCTTTCCAATCTAAGGGAAATTTAAGGAACTGCTACGAGATGATCCCTAAAGCTTTCCAGTCCAGAGAAAGAGAGAAGTGTCATTTAAATGGACAGCCGGGGAAGGAAGCTGAAGTGCCTATGTTATGATTCTCAGATGTAAGGTAAGTCTGTTAAAATGGCACAGATTTTCACGATTTATGTCTGAACATGAATTTTGCTTCTCTGGTCCTACTCATCTCTGTCTTGGGAATGTTTTAATGGATTACTTGAAAAAAAAGCTGTTATTTGCAAGTTATCTCTCTCTGTTTCATGTTACCCTTGCCAGAAGGTGTCTCACTTGCATGGTCATTGCAAGAAACTGTAGGTGCCTTTACGTTCTATGAGATATCTTTAAGTGCACTGCATATTGCTAGTTTGGTTTAAAATGGTGTATTGCAGCCAGTCAACAACATGATTAAGAGAATATATTAACCTAAACTGGGTAATGTGTGTGCAAGTCTTAAATAAGCACAGACCATCTCACAAATGTTAGTTAGCAGCAGAAATGGTTTTTCAAGGTAAATTATGTTGAACTGAGAGAAAGCCAACAAAGAAAAGGGGAAAAGGGAAAAGGAAGATGAAAGAAAAAACTGACTAGTGAAGGGAGAGAAGGTACTCAAGTACTGCAGTGGTAGATAGCGCTGAAGGAGGTGGGAGAAGATGGGAGCTTGTGTCTCAGAGAGAACAGAGCAATGGGGGAATGCAGTCTGGGTGGGAGAGGAGAGGCCTGTGGAGGGAGGAGGTCTCTGGTTAGAAGAGATGGTGTAACCAGGAAAGGTGGAACAAGTGTCTCAGCTCCTGCGATCAGCTCTGCCGATGGTCACACCCCTGGCTTGCGCTGGTCCCTTACCCCACTGGATCCTGTCCACGGGGGATGTTCTCCCAGGGCTGAGCCCTGTCCGGGCAGGAGGCTCTGTAGCTCCAATTACAAATTAATTAACTCAGTTGAGAACAGGAGATATGATGGAATGAGGGGGAGAGGGAAAAACACAGCTAAGAAGTTGCTTTAATGAATTTGGCTTTCCTCAGTGAAGGTTTGGAGACATGAAGGATGTTTTCAAGGAAGCAGCAATGTTTGCTTAAGGAATGGATTATTCAGAGCTTAAAAAGTGCCGATTACAAATTGCTCTGTGTATTCTTTAGGTTATTAAGTGTAAAAAGCTCTTAATAACTAAGCTGATAAACTCCTCAGTGTTTTACCTTGATATTTTTATTTATATCTTCGGAAATATGCTAGTTTGCTGCATAAATAGCAAGGCATATTTTGTCCTGGAGCAAATAACAAACACACTCAAAGATTTCTTCAACATAGCAAGAAGTGAGGATTTTTTTCATTTATTTTATTGGCTTTTGGTAACTTTTGTGGATTAATTTAAAATGCTTTAAGATTTAGAACTTTTTAGAAAAACCCTGCCCGGTTAGCTTGATTCCTTAATTCCAAGAGAAAGCTCTTCTGGTTCAAGACCAATTCAAAGACTGAGCTGCAAATAAGATCTTTTCCTGAGAAGGTGAGAGTTAAAGTGAGTTCCTTTTGTTTGGTGGGCATAAAGATCTCTTGAAAAGCTGTTACCCAGCTACTACTCTTAATGCCTCTCCCCTGAGGCAGGCAGGGCCTATTTTAACTGTACTTATTGATCTGTGTTATGAAAACAATCACAATAACATTCATGAGCCTTAAAAACTATAATACTCACACTTCACTTAATTCAATAAGTTTGGTGGGGGGTGTAATATGCCTCTCGGAGCGTAGCTTCAGGAAATCGTCTTGGTTTGCACTGCTTGAGGAGGCTCTGGTAATGTATTTTATAATAACAACAATAATAATAAGGCTCAGCAAACTACCTGGTTTATGCGGTGTGGCAAAACCTCTGCTCTCTGCTGTCATGTACACCGGCCTCGGCTGGCCCTGGACCTCCTCCAGCCCCCCACCCGCGGGAGGAGAGGGAGCAAATGCCCCCCTGCCCTCCTCCTTTCTGATGAGACGGCAAATACTTCAGGCAGGAACCGCCTCTGGCTGGCTCCGTACAGCACCCGCTAGAAAGTGAGGTCTCATTTCAGCTGGGACTATCAAGCACTACAGTATACAAATAATTTTATGTAATGATTTCATTTTGTTCCCAGTCCCGGGCTTTGTCCAGAGACTCGCAGTGGAACTATTAGGCATGTCTGGAATTATTATGAACCTCTTTCCCCAAAAGTGATTTATCTGACTGAGGGTAATACACTGTAATTGTACGCCAGCCTCTGACTATTCTTCTAAGACAGCTCAACTCCTGTCTCTGAAAACCATCTCCAGATGAATAAAAACTGGACTGCTCTGAACAACAGCCACCGCCCCTTCAGGCTAGGCTGATGTAGAAATCAAAGGCATGTTGCCTGGATGTAGACACTGTACACCCACCTCTAGTACCGACATCCGGGACCTCCCCAGCTGCTCAGGACATTTGCCCAATTTTCAGATTTGACAGCATGCCGTGTCGAAAATGGGGATCCAAAGTCTGCAAGACACCAGGAGCAGTGGCAAAATTGAAGGCACATACATACACCTCAGCCTGTTCTATTTTCCCCAGCTTTAAAACAAAGTTTCTCCTCCCCTTTGGAAAGGATTTTGAGCCAGAAGTGTGTGGAATCATTTAGGTTTGGGTACAGATGTACTGCACTGAGAGAACTGCAGTGGGAAAGCATGGCCAGGTCTTACAGAGCCAACGTGGCTGATGAACAGCCTTTCCAAGGCCGTTCACTACTATGAGATCTGGCTGGTTTCACTGAATTGCCTTTCTGAGTGAGGAAGATAATCTAATTAGAGCAATCCCTGCAATGCTGATGGGGTCTGAGCAATGGATCGAGCCGGCTAAAGAGGCTGCTGGGAGCAGCTCTAGCATGAGGCGAGGTGGAGGAATGCGATGCAGTAACTGCCCAGGGAATAACATTATTCTGAACTACTCTGTGCACGAAACAAGAGAGGGGCCCGGCTTTTCCTTGCTGAAGGAAACATGTGGGCCTGCAGGAATCATTTAAAAGGGTTGGACTTTAAAAAATACTCTGCGGCTGAGCTGAGGAAGAAGGCTAGGATTGGGCTGACCATCTTCTTTAAGTTCCTAGCTGTCCGTGTTAAAATGTCTTTCATACCTCAGTTCTGAAAACCTTCCTGTGCAAACACTAAACCTCTTTGTCACTGCCCAAATTTGAACCACCACACATGGCCTATTTTCTGCCATTCAAATGCTCTGAGAGAGCACGGAGCCATCCCTGCCGGGGCTTAGTCCAGCTGCTCTTCTCGCCTGGAGCCACCACCACCGCTGCACTGCTCTGTGGCCAAAGCCCACGCTGGAAACTGCCACTCAATGTCACATAGCTGATGGACGTGGCAAAGTGGTAGATTTTGGGATGCGCGGCTTTACGTCTTGTCTCCAGGGTTTGCTGCCTGGCTGACCCTCAGAAGCATAAAGCAGAAACACGTTGTCTTCTTTGAGGCCTTGTAGGTTCCACATCCTAACTACTGATAGGAAAAGTGAGGTGATTTTAGGCACTGGGAATGAGTAATTGAAAATTCTTATTCTCTGCATATGTACTGTGAGTATTAAACAGCTCTTCAGAAGTACCTGGCTCCAGCCAGAAATGATGAGGACGAGCACGACAACGATCAGAAATGCGTTTGTGGACAGAAGCCCGGTCATTAGATGAACTCCCTCTGTAACTAGTGGTCTTGAAATCCTGTAGCTTCAGTGAATTTTAAATCAGGCCTTTTCAGGGCATCCTCAAAATAACGGCCTCTGGCAAGATACTCATGTGCTGCAATACCCAGTGCTTGGCATACGACAGCCCCAGCAACCCAGAAGACTCCTTGCTTGATGCGCAGCAGGAGTACCTTTCTGAGTTATGTGCCCATCAATGTGGCCTGACCGATGCAGTCAAGACGCATGTGTTTGTCCTGCCAGAACATGTGAATACATGTGATAAAAATGAACATTTGGGTAGGGCTCAAAATTGCATGAAAAATACAATTTTTTGATGCTTGAGTACTTTTGCATTCAAATTCATGTGCCCTCTTCCTTGCACACAGGACTGCTCCCGCGAAGGTGCTGCTGGGCTTTTGCCCAGTGCTGAGCAAGGGGAAGTCTGGCAGATGTGCTCTGTGCCGGCTGCTGTCTCCACCGTCACCGAGGTGGAGGCTGGGAGGTGCGGGAGTGTGTGGATAAAGGCAAGACAGACACTATGAAGAATGTCTACGAAAGGACATTCATACTGCCAAATACAGAGAGCATCCTTCCTCCCTTTGCCCCAGCCCGACACTGAATAAATTTAATGCCCTGCAAACTACTCTGGTAGTTTTGGGGTTTTACTTTATACAAGCAACTGACAGTGAGTTGGTCCCACAGCCATGCTGGGAATACCACGCTATCTCTCTTTGCTTTCCTCCTCACCCTGCTTGTTTTTTTGTTTGTTTGTTTTATTTTTCTTTTTTTTTTTCCTTCTTGGCATGGGAGATTTGTGATATTTGGGATATAGATTTCTGGGACCATTGAAAAGCAGAAGAGAACTTTAATAATGTGATTGGAGGCTCAAAATTTAAAATCTTAAGCTTGGTCAAGAAGGAAGAAAGTCTGGGTAATTAGGGAGAGCCAGTGATCTGCTCTTTTGAAATTGAGAGCTATCTTAGTGGAACAGGCTCTGCTTTAAAGTAGGTAAAATATAGCACCTCAAAACCACTTCACACTGACAGGCATGAGCTCTGTGCAGATTGGTAAAATCTGTCTGTGTTTTCCCTGGTGTTTTTCTTGAGTGCAAGCATTTGTTCTGCTTTTGCTTTAATTAGTCCCTCATAGTGCCACTCTGACAGTCTAAATTAGGTGTCAGTAATAATATACCTTGTAAATGCAATCATTTTGTCTGTACGGAAATTCTCCATGATCAGGCTGCGATTGTTTTCCATGTCTATTCACTGCATGTAATTATATAATAATCTTCTAGAAATAAATGCAAAATAATGGCTAGATCTTAAACTGTGCCATTTCTCAGTTCTTCCTCATGGGCTGTGACTGGCCAGCTCCTCCACAGGGCAGTAAGTCTGCTCCTCAGTCAAGTGATAGAAATGTTTAATGTGGGGGATAAGGAATAGCAATTACCAATCTGTCTATTTAGAGCTCATCTGTTTATTTAGCAGTGCTGAGCATAAAAGTGCAGGCACTGAGATTTTTTGCAAACTTGTTCCTACCTGCTGGGTTTCTTAAGCTATGCTCTTCACCACGATACCTGAATCCTCTATACTATCCCTGTACCCCAGTTAGGGGGCAAATGCAGTTCAGGCACATCCCTTTCGTCTGACTGTGTGAGCATCGGGTGAGGTACTTGGCATGTTTCCGATTAGAGCCATCACGTGAATCAAAGGTTTAGGGCTTGAGCTCGAGCGTGAGTTCAAGTTGCAAGCTAACACAACAGGTGTCAAGTGAGATTTTAAGATCAAAATGCACCTTTAAGATCTTTATAACATCAACCACAAAATTTTTTCTGATTGCCCGTTTGGAGTCCAGCAGATCATGTCTTCATCAGAGCAGAGCTGTTAGATCTGCTCCTGTCTTAACCAGAAGACACCAAGAGACAGAAAGCCCACCAATTCCCTTTGCTGATTGTTCTTATCCCACGTCACCCTTAGTGTTAAATAACTGTGTATATTTTACTGATGAGACAGTGGAGAACCACTAGAAAACAACAATATTTGATCCATATTTATAGCTTGTAAAAAGCACCCCTCTTCTTTTTACCAAGGAAAAGATGTTGTTTCCTCCTGCAGCAGATGTAGGAAGATGAGGAAAACACCTCTGTTCCTAACCAAAGACCTCTTTCTGGTTAGATTTTCTTGTAGGTGACAATGCAAAAGGTGGAAGTGATCACCGTGTGCTGACACTTCTCTGTGACGTTTCAGAGAGAGATGCAATGCAAGAAGAAGGACACGTGCTTTTCATCAGCAAGTTTCTTAGGAAAGCATTCTCTCTTTCTTTCATACTCGATATACTTTGAATTTAGAAATTCACACACAGAATTTAGAAAGTCAAACCACTTATTTTTGTTTTTAATCCTTGTAAAAAAGCAGATCTATTGTCTTTTTCTGTGTTCTTTTTTTTTTTTCTTTAAAACCAAATTCAATACTGCAGGGAAATAAGACAGGAATCACTTTTTTTTCTTGTATTTTGTAATGTCTTGTTCTAAACTTTGCTACTTATGAGACTGCTTGAAAATATTCCATATGAATGGGAACTCTGTAGAAATAACAGACTTAAATTTGTCTAGTGGGCTGTTGCCTGAAAAGAGAGAAAGCCTTATTGTGGCTTCTCAGTGGTGGCTGCATTATCAATAATGAAACATGAAGAACAATTTTCTTACCTTGCATTTATACAAATGTTAACAGTAGAAAAATGAGAAACTTAAGAAAACTTCCCAAACAAGTCTTCTAACCATTCTTCTTCAAGCCTCCCAGGCACCAAAGAGCTTTGCAGATCAATGCCATTATTGTATGAATGAGAGGACTTTAGAAAGCCACCAGAAATAGAGGGGGTCTATGGTTTGTGGCAGATCCTATTGGAAACGAGCATCCCTTATCCCTGTGTGACTTCCTATGCTTTTCAAAGGGTGTAGTTTGAGAGATGTTTGGGATTCAGCATTTATGATGGAATCCGTAACAAAACTCAGCATGGGAACTGCAAGAAGGTATTTAAGTAGTTTGAGTGAGAGTCAGAACTGGCTTAAAAAGCATTTCCTGAAGGTACAATCACTTCTGGCACCAGAGTAGAAACACTTATGCATATTTCTGCACCCTGGGGCAGTTTTCAAGAATGTAGCTAATGTTAAATCTGAACTCAAAGGGCTTTAATTTTTCTGTTTGATGGGGAGCACTCATTATGCAAATAAGATAGCCTTTGGGCAGCTGTCTATTTTCCAAAGGTTTTTCCATTTTTGGGAGGATGCTAGTTTAAAATGGAAATTTCCACACTGAAGTTACCTATTTGGTCACAGCTTTTTACTGTGCCTGGAAAACATGAAGTGGAACACAATCAGATACAAACGTGATTGGCAAAAATCCATCCTGGCATGACAGTAGCCTTGTTTCGGTGCAGCACTGTCAGTGTTGTAACTCCTCCTAGACAGAGAAATTGCAGGAACATCCACTTGTCCTTGACCTCATGGCACAGGTAAAAAGTCCTTGGTTATCTCCACAGGTGAACTCTGGTGGCCAGCTAAATCCCGTTGTTCTTCTTGACCTACCTCCACACTCTTGGTTTTTGGGGCAGGGACAGTGTGGGTGAGAGTGTCCTCGGTAGGACATATATGAGTAGCTAGTGTCTGTACTCTGCTTTACAGTACTCTTACTGCCCTCCTGGCATTTGATGTTTTAGGAGGGACCTCAATCCAGTCATGCTGGCCATTATATCCCATGTGGTAGTGCCATGGGGAGCAGCGGGAGACGTGGCCATATGAGAGGTAGGTGGACATTTTGGCCTATGCTGTCCTCCAGAGTTCCCATCTGCTGGATCCCACGACTTTCCTGAATGTGGGCATGCATCCAGGCAGGCTTTGTCTGTGTGATTACATTAGATAAGAGCACAGTGTTTGGTAGCAAGGGCCTCATCACTAGCAAAGTCAAAGACTTAGTCAGAAGAGAATCTGAAGACATATCCTGCACTTGTGTAACTTACATGCTATGACCAAAGCCAATGGAGCGAGAGTATTTTATATCTGCAAAGTTTTTTTTCTTCTGTTGATACTTTTCTTTTTCCAGCACTGCAGTCACAAAAATCTTATGGAGGGTTAAGGGGTTTTGACCCCCATCATGACCTCAAAGTCTGGGGGCCTTTAAGAACTAGGTTTTAATCTCTGGGGAAATGACAGACTGTAAGGAGCATGAAAAATTGAAAAACAAGGAAAGCCTTTTAGTAACTTCTTTTAAGTTATTCCCCATGGAATGCTCTGTCTCAGAACATGGAGACCAGAACCTGGACATTCATCTCCAGGAGCTCAGTGAGGGTCTGGAGCAACCCCTCCCTGGGAGCAGTGGAGGAAAAGAACCAGCCTCCTTTTTACGGTGCTTCTTGTTTAGATGAAATCATGAATTATCTAACTTGTTACCTGTGATACACTCAGGTATTTCCTCCCCACTCTGATTTTCCTTACCAATAGCCCTCATTTCTCATGCTGGGCTGGTGGCAAAACATCTGCTTCCCAACATCCAAAAGGGATTTGTTGTGCAATGTTAAGGAGAGCTTTCCCTGCTGAGTTTGGTTTGCTTAATTAAGTAACAGTTTGTGAAATACTTTGCATCCATCTGGAGGGAGATCCTCCTGAAATGGAGCTCATTATCCTAACAACGCAAACAGACCTGGTTGAGCAAGGGCTGGGGGACCCAACCTCATCTGCAAGGACATGACAGAAGATGGGCGGCTTGCTGAGGGGAAAGCAGCTGGCTCCTGTAGCTTGAGTGGGAGCTCCGCTCTCCTGGGGAGGGAAGCAACAGCAGAGTAAGCGCTGAGACTGACAGGAAAAGTTAGTGGAAGTGCTTTCCTGTGTTGCTGGGCACAGCTGCAGCACAGCACTTCGCTGTGCTTGAAGGACTTAGTGTTGCTGAGCTTGCAGCTGGAGGTGGAGGGCTGCAGAGCCCGGCAGGGAAAGTTGCACGCAGCGAACTTTGCTTTTCATCCACCTCTGTAAAATGATGCGGGTAGCAGGACTCCAGGATTCCAGAAGTGTGGGATGAAATTAAAGAACGCTGGGACATTTTTAGATGAAGAGCACACAATTAGCTGCTGAGCAGCCTGGCACGTGGACGTAGCTCGGTCTCTCTCCTTCCCAAGCACTCTGCTTCTCACGTGCTGCTTGTGTCTAAGGGTGGTCAAAGCTACTAACTCCCACTTGCCTCTCTAATCGCTGTGCAGAGGAGCATCGGGGTAGGGCCCTCAGAAGCGTGCCAGGCAGCTCCCAGGCTGTCCATAGCACTCGCTCCCCCGTTATGGCTGCTTTCTGCTTGGGGTGAGCCCTACTCCGCTGGGCCACTTTCTGCTTGAAGCTTCCCGCTCCCTCCTTTTTGTTAATGCCGGGAACAACCTGAGAACAGTGGTCAGAGTGGCTTTCTGTGTTGCCAAACATATTTTGGAAGGAAGAAGTGCTATTACCTTATCAGCAAATCATTTCCCACAGGCATTTTAGTCATCTGCTGCAGAGGAGAAAGTGAGCTATGGGGAAAGCTGCTGAGGCCGTTGTGTCTGGCTGAACCAAAGCTGACCGCTTCATACAGTGGATGTTTTCTTCTCTCTGGCATCTGGGTCATGTTTGGTACAGTTGTAGGACACTTTGAAACCTAGCATTTTGTTTTTCTACCACTTGAAAAAAATAGACCCTGAAGGAGGGACAACAAGCAAACTAAATCAAAACATATTTTCCAAAAATACACATAAACTTCCCCTTCCAGTAAGAAAATACCCTAAGGACATTGGATGTCAGCACTAAGTCCAAGCCTTCGGAAACAACCCGCATAAGACAAACATGGAAAGAAGTAAATCCTGCTGTCCTGCCAAGCTCAGCCACGTGCTTCTGGTGCTTTTGTTCTTAGAGGGAATGCTGGAGTCACCAGGAGGATCCATGTTCCCGTGACATTTCAGGAACACTCCAGGAGGAGGACAGCAAGGGCTCTTGCTCTTGATCTTGCTTGGGTGGACTGTGTGCCACCCAATCTGCTGACTCTACAGCTGAACAGGTACAAATTCTACACAAGCTGGGTCTTCTGTTTTTGCCTAAACATGGGTGGGAGGTGTTTTCTGAGCTGGCGTTCATTATTATACTGCCTCAAATAAAAACAAAGCTGTGCTTTCCCTTTTCCAAAGCACACTGCAGGCCTCCTTCACTCTCCCTGCTAATTTTATTCTAAGGGAATACCAGTGGCTTTAGGAAACTTCCCAGTGTCATTGCAGAATCAGACACTAATGCTGCTAACTTACACATGGAAGGAACAAGTGCTGACCAAAGGTGCCATGTAAGTAATGGTTACAACTATGTTTTAGGACTGGATTGGTCTCTTTCTTTCTTTTCAGAAATGAGTTGACACAGCACTAACATTGGTGACCAGGCATCACACAAACATGCTCTGAGCTTCACTGTGCATCCATAGCCTGCCCAGGGGAGGTCCCTTCTGTCTGAATGCAAAAAATTCCCTGGAAGAGCATTCATAGACATAAAAAACTCCATTTGAAAAAGCAGAAGAGATGTCCAAGAACTGCTTTTTTGATTTTTATTTTGAAAAGAACCAGGTGCTTGATTAAAGGCCCAACAGCTGGCATTTCATAAGCCACAGAATGATCCTGACCTACCCACAAAGTACAGTGAAAGAGAGAAGAAGAAAAGATACCAGGGAGTGACTTCCTTTTTCCTTTATGCCAAGAAAACTTCCTGGTGTGATGGCTTCTACAAGGTTATTGGAAAAGGCCTTCTGAAGAGATGAGGTCGATGTCAGTACCACAGGAGGTGACACTGACCTTGTGTCCCATTCCTGGGACTTTACAGAACCCAGGAACAATTGCACAGAGATACTCAGTGGCATTCAACATAAGCTTTCATCGTTCCTTGGAGAGTCACAGATGTATCTATCTGGTGTACATGGGGTCACATTTCTCTGTGGCAGATGAAATATGCCCATGACAGACAGGTAGGAATTGCAGAGATTCAGTTTTCCAGGTAGCAACACTCATGGTGCCGAGACCTTATGGAGCACCTCATGCACAATACCAGCACAGAGGTCTGATATCGCTCCCTGTACGACACTGCCAGCCCTGTGGGCAAGAACCATGGGCAGTTATCCCAGATGAAAATCAGAGCCATGCTGCAAAGTGGGATGAACATAGGAAAGTCTGTTTCACAGAGGACAGGAATGAAACCCCATAACTTGACTGTCAAAGGGAATCAAGCTCCTGCTCCAGTGCGGTATGGTATGGCGGTGCCGTACATGACACAGCTGGGCAATCTCAGCGTGCTTGCCAGCCACAGCCATCTGGTAGGTATTTTCCTGTCCTTGACTTTGCTGCTCTTCTAAATGTCCTCACACAACTTCTTGAAGTTACTGAACTGGCAAATTCTGCATCCTTGGGTGTTTCTCACTGTCTCCACAGCCATAGGTGTGAGAAGACTGTAACTGCTACAGCATAGGTCCATATGCTGCAGAGCAGATATCACTCCCAGGCAGCTGGGGTTGGGTTGCTTATATGCTGTGAAAGTTTCTATCCTTTGCCAGGAAATGTCAATTGGTGCTTGATTAGTTAAACTTAAAATTCAAAAGGAGGTTCAGCAAAGGAAATAAAATACTATTTGATGAGTAATTTGGGCATCAGCTATAATAAAATGTACTACTGTTAAAATGAAGAATCATCTGCTTTCATCTATTTGCTATCAGTCTCAATTTTCCACGTTTTCACAACTGCAGATCTAAAAAATCCCTACACTCTTTGCTTTTAATACATTGGGAAGTCCAGAGAAAGACTTTAAGCTGATAATCTAAAATAATTTTACTGAAAGTACTCCAGATTTCTTGCTGAGTTCACAGTCCTACCTCAATTCTTATTTCTTTTTTATGGTGTATTTGTTATATGCCATTCCAAGAGACTTTTAAAAAGATGTAAATCTTTTCATCTTTTGTTTTCCTGTTCCAGGCAGAATTTAGTATTTATGCTAAATTGCCGGCAGTTTGGATAAGGTAAGTATGAATTCAAATTGTAATTAGCTTTCAAAATCCAGCCAATATTTGTGTAAACAACATCATTTAAACATCATATGCTCAAATCCCATTGCTATTCATAGTCGAACAATTAGTAGATGGGCCAAAACTGAGGCCAAGTGTCATAACCTCACTGAAGTCAATTGAACTTGGGCTAATTTGCTTTAGATATGATCTGGCCCATTTTTCCCTTTAGCACTATATTGTCCTGCTTTCTTTTCCATGACACCTCTTATGCTGGTGTCCAAATTTCTTTCCAGATAAAACCAGTGTTTTGTCTGCTTCCTCTTTGGTCATAATTTCTACAGTAACTGCTATTAGTGTCAGGATGAACTCACGATTTTTCCCATCAGTAAAAAAGCCATGAAAGCTGCACCTCCACCTCCTCTCCTCTCCTCCCCTCTCTTCCCCTCTCCTCTTCTCTCCTCCCATCTCCTTTCATTTTGTTTCCTTTTTTAAAAGGATTTAAATACAAGCTATAGCAAACCCAACACTGGGCAAATATTAAACAACACACAGCAGTAAAATGCAGTGTCCTGGGCAGTGTTTGCAGTTTAGGAGCTAAAAATATGCATTCATGCTTTGTGTAAAAGATTAAGTGCTTGATCCTGTTTTCAGGGTGTCAGTGGGAGCTCTGCCACCATTCAATAAGGAAGGGATCAGATCCTTAAGATATCTGATGAGATGGCTTGCCCGAGGACTATAACTTTCAATACACAAAAGCACACAAACTGTGGCCAAAACCTGTCTCTGGTGGCGGTTTGTAAGATCCTGTTTTGAAACCAGGGCTGTTATGTGTAAATGATTGAGCAGGTTCAGTAGAGAGGGCACAGAATGACATTTTCCCCAGGAATATTTAATGAAATGCTCAAATTTTGCTGCAGAGAATAGGCTATTCTGCAAAGATGTTGATAACACAGGAAGGGGACATGCAAGGCCAAGATTTAACGTGGTTCTTAAGTCGTGTCTTGGAGACCTGGGCTCCATCTGCAGAGGAAAGCTTGTCTGCCCCTGAACTGTGTCTCTGCTACGTTGGCAGGAATATTTTTTTTCCTGGATTTTTGTTTTTTTGATAGATAATTTTCCTAGTGTGGTGCTCTGTGCATTGACTACACAGCTGCTCTGACTCAACAGAAGGGGAGGCACGAGGGCAGGGAAGAGCAGCCAGAAAGGTTTTGAGGGACAGCTTAAACTGACTTCGGCAGCACTGCCCTCAAATACAAAGCTATAGTGAGAACTGGCCAACTGAAAGACTTTGAGAGCAGGGTCAGTTGTACCAAAACCTTCTGACAGCTGGTTTCAGAACCCCCCCGAATGGCTGCTCGAGGCCCTCTCCTCACGAGCTACGCAAAGTGGAATTGGATGCCCAGCCCAGCAGCTCAGGGATGCACAGAGAGGCCAGGAGCCTCTGGAGACGATACCCCAAAGGCCAGTCAGACCTCTCTGCCTGACTGCATTTGCTTAGACTTCAAGGCAGTTGTTTGCAGACCCGTGTGGGCTATTTCCAAAGGGGTGATGAGAGATGACTAAAAAAAAAGTTAACTCACATATTCACACATGCCAGGTGCCGTGGTTTAGCCCCGGCCAGCAGTTAAGCACCACACAGCTTGCTCACTGCCCCATCCCCCAGTGGGATGGGGGAGAGAATTGGGGAAAACTCGTGGGTTAAGATAAAAACAGTTTAATAGGACAGCAAGAGAGGAGGAAACAACAATGAAAATGATGATAATAATAATACTGACAAATGAATGTACAGGAACAAGTGATGCCCAATGCGGCAATTGCTCACCGCCCGGTGATCGATAGCCCGTCCCTGAGCAGAAATTCCTGCCCCGCAGCTAGCTCCAGTTTATGTACTGGGCATGATGTTATCTGGTAGGGAATATCCCTTTGGCTGGTCTGGGCCAGTGGTCCCGGCCATGCCCCCTCCCAGCTCCTCGTGCCCCTCCCCGCTGGCAGAGCACAGGAGCTGGGAAGTCCTTGGTTGAGTGTAAGCACCGCAACTGCTTAACCACAGCTACAACGTCAGTGTGTTACCAACAGCATCCTCATACTAACTCCAAAGCACGGCACTATGCCAGCTATCGGGGAGAAAACACAACTCCATCACAGCCAAAACCAGGACAGCCAGGTCAGCAGCAAACTTTCAAAGTGAGAGTTTGAAAGTGCCTTTAAATGCTTGGACCTTGGCTATTGCAGTGAGCAGAAGTGCCCTGATCTCTGGTTTGTGGTGCGACTTCCATGTCAGTACTCCCAGAACATTGCTCTTACCACTGCTCATAATCTGTCCCTTACCCCTTCATGGCTCACAGAGGCTGTAGGATGAAGCACTCTGCCTCTCTAATCCATAATTCTAGAGCAGAAAACTCTCTGGGGAAGGGGAAGGATCAAAAAGTTGAGAATCAGTCTCTTTTATAGCTGTTTTCTGGCTAGCAACCTGGACAAGCACTTTTCAGCTTACTGTTCTCAAAACAATAAGAACATGCAAACAATGAAAAACCAACAGTTTTTTCCAGCAACCTTATCTGTCTCATAGTTTCCTTTCATCCTGTACTCCGCTTCCCACCAATTACATGATGCAAATGTTTGCTTAAAGTAATTTCCCCCAACTTTGTGGAAGGTTGTAAAATCGATGGCTGATCTGTACATCCCTCTTTCCGTCTGTTAGATTCCAGCTGGCTGAAATCTTTCAGTCCTACAAAGAGACAAGAAAGGGTTAAGACCTCTTCAGTCCCACCTATCCCCTCCTGTCAGTTTTCCTCGTCTAAACCAGGAAAAGTCAGATCCTTCTGGGACGTGGCTGTTAGCAAACACTAGCATTTGTAAGGTCATGTCTGCTACGTGCTGTGACAGCTGATGCTCCTGCACTTCCTCAAGGTGTTTGCATGCTGGAGTGTCATTGCTATAAGGAAGAATGTGTTTGCAGAGAAACCTTGGCACGCCATTTGAGTTCTCAAATTTCCTTCTTTCTGAACTCCACACCTCTCATGAAGAACCAAACAGGAAGGGGAGCAGCTGCATTGTGTGGAGGAGAAACATTACAGGAGTCTTCTACGTTGCTTTCAACAAGTGCCAGCCATCTCAAAGGAGATGACTGTGTATTAATATCCCGTATTCAAACTCCGTTGGAGGTTACCTTGGTCCACGGCATGTCAGCCATAGCTATAAGAGTCTGTAGCATATCACCTTGCACCTGAGTTGCTTTGTCTCGGTAGGTTTAGTTGTATGCCAGCTTTGTACCCAAATTGACTTGCCACAGGGTCAAATGTGGACCAGAGCCAGAGCAGTGGGCAGGAGGGACTGAGAGCATAGCTTCTGGCAAGTAACATAAGCCATAAGATTGGCTTAGCTTTACCAGGGTCCTGCACCCTTAGGGTAGCCTGCAGTGAAGGACGTCACCACTAGGAAAATCCCCAGTGCCTACGGGGACCCATCAGAGTTGCTAATAGGCCTTTTGTAACTCTGGGCACTTATATTCTGTATGCGTTTGTGCTAAAAGTTCAGACGTTTTTTGCACATGAGGTAGCATGTAATAAACACTTTTAGCAATGCAAAAATACAACAGTAGCCCATCAGCTATAAGTAGAAAAGAGGGGATTTTTCCCTCTGTACTTAAAGTGAAAGCAATAACTTAAGTGGAAATACAGTTGTTGCGCAGACTACGACATGCACTGAAAGACAGCTCCTGCTTCTCAACATATGAGAGACTAACTGATTTCTGTGGGAAGAAGCTGTCAGATTTTGTGTAGTACAACAGAAAATACGACATGAATGTTATTAATGAAGCCAAAGAGGTAGAAAGTATAGAACTGGTCTTGCTCAGAAGAAAGTATCCTAGAATCCTAATGTGTGTGCGTAAAAGCAGACAAAAGATATAATTCCAGTCAAAAACATAACTTTCTTATGAGCTGGAGAAGTACTGGTTACAGTTTTGTTTCTCATTAAGTACAAATACTCTTTTTCATTACTTTTTTAATTTCCTTCTTGAGTTGGAAGCAAAACTGCTTTGTGGCCAAACCAGATTCACAGCAGGGTGATTAAGGGCCACTGTGGCCTTGCTGTTAAGCATACTGTAGGGGAGAACTGCTAAATATTTTGAGCAATCAAACATATAGGACGTGGCTGGCTCAAGAGCATAGAAACAAATTATGAACTGTCCCAGTGCTCTATCACGTAAATTCAATTCCAGTGCAGTCACGCAGTAGTATGACTGGGTTGCGAAAGATACCAAGTGCTCTCTCAAGAGGCTGTCTTTAGCAGCAGAAATCCTCTGAACTCAATGTCTAGCAGGACTAAATCATTAGACACTGCTGCCTATCTGATGAGTGGTTTTGGGAGGAGGAAACCAGTGTTGTTCTGGTTACTTGTGGAGAAAGGTCTGCCCAGATGACAGAAGGACCCAGCGCAAGTGGAAAACGTGTTGCCTATTGGTCTTTGCAGGGAAGTCAAGAACAGAAAAGCTCCTAAGGTTCTCCCAGACCTGGGGTGATTAGGCCATTGTGGCTGGTGGCACGTTGCTAATTGATGTAAATATATGAAGCTCATAACCCTGCTAACCTTGTTCTTTGGACAGTGTGTTTCATTTTCCACATTTGCCAGCTGGGTTCCTTGAAAATGACATTCTTGGGTTCCTTGAAAATGACATTTGCTTGGAAAGAAAAATACAGTAAAATATAATAAAGGCTGGTAAAAATTGACAGCAGTGTAATAGGGTTATGAGAAAGAGAATGTGAAGAATTTCAAATAACTGGCTTTTGCAAATCTTCCCTGTAGCTGTCAGCAGCTTAACACAGAGAGCGCGACTACAGGGACAGAACTTAGGCATTACAGCTGTCATGGTGAGGGCTTTGGGTAGGCAGAAATGATTCTTGTTTAACCCAAAGTTAGTGACAAATACAGAATCTAAAAGAAAAGCACAAACCCTAAAGAACAAAAACCAAAGCACATACTTTTGCACACTTATTAAACATGGATCTAAATCTTAAAATGGATGAAGGAGGGATAGTTGGTGAGATATTGGAGACATCTTTTACATAATTTAAACTTTTCCTCTTGTTTCTGACTTGAAGCTAAATGATTTCTGAGTCCAGTGCATTTATGTGGCTCACTTCAGGGTACCAATGTTTTATTTGCAGTGGCTCTGCTTTATCCAACAACCCCAAATAGTGTGAGGATGGCCGTGAATGTAGGAACTTTAATGGCATTGAGACTTGATAAAATCTACACTCAAGAGAGCTATAAGGGAATAGATGTCTACTTCATGAGAAGCTCTGAAATTTTGACAACTTTTTATCTTGAATCATAGCAGACTAATATTTCAAAATTTCAGCAAGAACAGTATTTTTGAAAATCTATTACTTTGGATCTCAGCTTTTCCAATATTATCTCTAAATTTACATTTTACATCACTTGGTTTATTATTGTACAAGATGTCCCATGTCCCATGTTCCATTTCCATTTTTGATGCTCAGTTTTACTGAAATCCATGTGTTCTCATGAAGGAAATTTATCTGGCACATTTTCTGACAAAGATTTGTTTCCTGAGAAAATCTTTAATTAGCTTTAGACTTCAGCATACAGAGGTGATTAATCAAAAAAGCAATCCAAAAGATGTCTCTTTGTAATACCAGCAAGGCTACTAAGTGATGTGTGTGTTGCAATTACAATCAAGCAGAGCAATTAAACTGGGAAATAATAAGGGCAATTGCTTGTTCGAAGTTGAAATCCATTGATCTTCTATTATATGTTCCTTCCTGCAGGATACAGAACATTTTGGGTTCAGAGAATCCAGTCTATGGGCATTAAATATTTAAAAAACTCTCAAAAGGTAAGGTTTTCTGTTCACATTGTTGCCTTATGGCTCAGGAATATGTCTCTGTCAGGTGTGTTGTGGCAAATAGGGCAATCAGAAGTTTTCTGAGATGTGGCTTTTAAAAATTGTTTTTAAAGTGCTTTTAACTTGCAGACAGACATGTAGACATGTGAAATCCAGAATTTTAGATCAACCTTTGAGAACTGTAAGCTGCTTGACCCAGAATTGGCTTGGACATGAAAAACTGCTTGTAGAAACCCTGAAGTTTGTATCAGATTTAATGCTAGTTGTGTGCACAGCTTCTTAGCTGTATCTTCCAACAGAGATGGTCTCTAATGAAGTCTATGTTGTTCTCCTCATGTACCAGTGAGAGTGAAAAAGAACAGATGGATTGACTTTTTGCTGGTGTCCCTGGACAAAATGCAGGAGTACACCAATTCTCTTCTTTCTGCCCAGAAAAATCCCTTCTGCAAAGATTTTGGCATCAAGCATCATTACACGCTGTGTCTTCTTGTTAATTTCTGAGCCCCTTTGTTGCATTTTTTGCTAATTTTTGCTTTTCTACACCGCAAACTAATTATAGTAGGGACCTTCTATTCATGTGTAGCACTGAACAGGTTCCTTCTTTTTTATTTCAGCAATGGTTAGAATTTATATCATGTTTATAATAATAAGTTTGATTTCTCTTTGCTTGGAATGAGCATCAGGGAAGATAATAACAGAATGAAGTCATACATGGGTAGGAATACTCCTCACATTTTGAAGACATGCAAATATAGAGAAATAATACCAAAAATACATTAAAAATTGCATAAAAGAGCGCAGCATTGCTTCCCATTGTTCTTCAAACTTTACTATAAGTCAATCAAGAAGCTTGCTGCAAAGAAGAAAGCTTCTTGTTTAATTCCTGGGTCAGTACAGAAGCAGACCTGTGGATTTCTTCAGGAAGGCTGGCTACAGGCACACAAGTAAGGGTCAGTGAGGTCCATCTAGCTCCGTATACTGTCTCTGATCAGGGCCAGGGAAAGATGTTTAGGAAGAATTTTAACAACAGTTCCTGTAAGGACTGGTGGAGCTCTGTGTATATTCTTATTTCTTTTCCAGGCTAGAGGGACTCATCCTCCCCATGTATAGAAATCATCCATCCTTCTCAGCCTTTTCTGTTCATTTTCTACGACTACTACTCAGTCTGTGAGATGGGTGGCCACACCACTTGCTCTACTGAAAGCACCAGAGAGTTAATTAAAGTCAGTGAAAAAGAACTAGTGAATTCATTGAGACTTTGTATCCAGCTTGCTTTTATGTAATGGAATTGAAAGGTATAGTTGATTATCAGAAAGGTGATTGACTCCAATCAGGTAGATAAACAAACCTATTAAATCAACAAACTATGGCATGTACCCAAGTGCTCCTATGAATCAAGACCTATAAGGATATAAATTAGAAGTTTTTAATTATGACTTTTTAAATTTCTGGTTTAGTTAGGGTCTAGAAAATATACAATGATTAATGACTAGCTAGTCAAGTGCTGATAAAAATGTATCCTCTTGAGAATGATAAATCTTCTTTGAATGAATAGAGGCTGACAATCAAGGATCCCATGTTCTCCAGACCTTTTGATAAATGGTCTTCCTTTTATTTCCAATAAACTTTGATACATGAAACTGGATAATTTATTCATAGTAATTTATCTTTGTTCTCATGGGTATCAGCTCCTTGCTTTCTGTGTTTTCTTCCTAGAGAAACACAATGGAGGTTAGATCAGCATCAGCAAAAATAGGCATAATAAAAATCAACTGCAAGATACCATGCAAGTTCAAATTAATAGCATGGCAGCCGCTTTGTTAGATTAGAAAAAAGGTGGTAAAGAACCATGCGTTATGCTTTCTGTACTATGGAAATTCTGTACATCTCTATGAATAATTTCATTTTGTCCTTAATTCACACAATGCTTCAGTAGCGTATTATATTACTATCAGTAGGAATAGTCATGCTATATGTGCTTTACATACCACGAACAGAAGAGCAAGTTCTGGATGCATGGATTTTACTTGGGATTTCTGCTGTGTGGAACATGGATTAGAAAGCCGTTAGAGCAGAGAGAAATTTTGCTTTTTTGTTTAGACAGATTTTCAGAAGTTCATAGCTTTTTGCATGATGTTATTTACCCATCCACTCATTCATCCAACCATCCACTTGCTAATTAAAAAAATTTTCTGGCTCAGACTATACTTAGCTCAGAGAGTTTTAAGTTTTTATTATCTGCAGATTCTTTTGCAGTTTGTATAAAATTAATTGGGTCCAGTTCAGTCCCAATAAATAAGTAGGACTAAAATCCAGAACTATATCTTTTTTTTGGATTTTGCAAGTCATTAGGAATCTGCACCAGCCATCTCGGGCATTATTCTCCTGCCATTCTTTTCCAGTAGTGGACCTTTCTCTTTCACAAAATATGGTCTATCAGAAAAAAACGCCAGTGTATTGACTCACTATAGAAAATAGAAATCTAGGTGAGATACAAGGAGAAATCACCCTGATGCCAGGTGCTGCAGGCATGATCATAAATAGAAGAATGGGCCATTTCCAAAGGAGATGCCACCCTTAAATAGACAGAAATAGGAATGAAAAGATGATCTTCAAGGCTCTGTACCTCTAACACTCTGAGGTGCTCACTTCTAAGAAGAGATTTGGAGGTGTATCTTGGAAGGCTGAAGACAGTGTATGCTTTTTGGAGGTCACTGTTTGGGCAAGGGGATTCTCTGGAATGAAGAGCTTTAAAATACTTGTTAAGGTGGGAGTGGAGCTTAAAGGGCTTGCCAAGATGAGAGAAATCTGCAGAGCTGGCTGCCCTCAGAAAGATGAGTAGTGACTTCACTGAGGAGCTGGAGGAGAGATATCAGGATTGATTAATGTAAAAAGGATCTGTTTCAGTTGGTATGTCAAAACCCAAAAGATCTGAGGTGAAGAAGATCCTCTGTGTAAATCAAATCAAAGGTCAGCTCTCTTCCCAGCTTATGTGTCATTTCAGAGGGAAGAAGCTTGCAAAGTACTATGAACATAGTGTACTGTGTACTGCACCGTACAGCTGGGAAAATGCCTCAATGATATTCAAAGTGCAGAAACTAATGTTTATTCCCAGTTTTCACCCGAGCTGTTTCAGCTAAATATGCTGCAGGACTGTAAAAAACTCTGATACAATATAAACTACCTTCTTTTACAGAGCTAATGGGACGATTTTAAGTGAATTTTCCTTTGAAGTAATAAATTTCTTTAGGGATTAACAATTTTTTGCTTAGGTAGAACATTTATTCCCCAATGATGGACTGCTTTGATCATTAGAATAAGCTGCTACTACAGTGTTATCACGTTCTCTATCATTTATTCAAGGTTGTTGAAAGACAACGAAACCGCTTATGAATATTAAGTATTCAGACATGCTTTTTTTACTACTTCAAACTATTTCTATTAAGGAAAAGCAGGGGAACAATGACCTTACTCTAGTGGGTCCTTCTACATGTAAAAACAGATCTCACCGTTGTTCTTTCAGCTCTGATGCCAAAACCCAGGGAGGTGGAAACGGAAGATGTGGGTGTCATTTGTAACATGAGGGGTCTTTTGCTGACTCCTTCACAGGTAAATGTCAGCAGGTCAACCTATCAGCAACGAGGAATGTGTCTGGGCTGCTCTGAACCAACGCCATTGGGGCACGTGTTCACTGAGGCAAAGGCCACAGCAAAGCATAGCCACCTGGAAAGGCCAGTGCAGGGATGGACCCAGGATGATCCATCCTGCTTTTATCCTGTATTTGCTGTGGAGAATGGATATTGTGTTCAGTCCCAGTCAGAAGGGGACAATTTATGCAAGTAAAAAAGATCCTTTCAAAGTATAATGATCAATAACCTATTGTCAGCCAATGAGCTATACAAAATGAATGCTGTGTGGTGGAATCCATCTGCAAACTACTCTTACATCATGTGCTTATATTTATATGTATATACATATATAATATTCCGTCTTCCTTTCACTGCACATCATGCTGTGATTTTTCCTCCAGCATCTGCCTTCTGCCAGAAAATTTCCAGTATAGTGAGAAATACATAAGACGAAAAAAAAGAGCTCCACCGCAGACCCTGAACAAGAAATGTTGTGCAACTTAAATCATATGCCTTAAACCATAGTTTGTAGAGCAGCTACCCACAGAGCTACCCACAGGGTTGGTTGTCATGTGGTGAGAGATGGGAATGGCTTGTCTAAGTGTGTGCTCATCTGCTGCAGCGCAACGGAGTGTGCTGTGGGGCCCAAAGGCATCAGGCCCCGGAGTGAATGTCCTCTCTAGGAAGCGCTGCCCTGTAGATTTGCCAGTACTCCAAACGGTTTTCAGACATTGCTGTATCTGGATGGTGACATAAAGCCGTGGTGACTGCCTTGCAGATGCAGAAGGGGCATGGTTTGGCCCATATCTAAGCCAATATAGGACTGTTTCCAAAATGTTTTGGAACCCTTTGAGACAGCATGTGTCTACGATACAAGTTAAACTTCCATACAATATTGTCTTCTCTATGAGCAGTACTCAGGAGAATAAAACAAGCGTTGACTGCTGCAGTTTCTCCTTGCTATAGCTAATAATTAATCCTTGAAAAAAGGTGACTCCAGATTTTGCTTTGGTCATCTATCAAAGTAGCTCTGGTATTTAATTTCTCTGCAAAAATTTAGGAAAACAGGATCTGGGGATGGGAATGTATGCTGTTTCATACTGATAGCGCATTGCTGGGCTGGTTTGATTAAATTTCTTAGTAGAAGTGCATGGTTATTTTCTTTATAATACCATGTTCCTGGGGACATGTTTGTTCTTTTGGAGGGTTGATTTTTAAAGCCTGGATTACTTCCTTGCTCTGGTATGCAGCATCTTGCCTGGAGACCAGCTGAAGGTAAGCCGTGTGCCTTGTCCTGGCTGCCCTTGTGACTGCTCTCCGGAGTGGCTGAAGTGCAGCGCTGAGGGAGGAGATGCTGCACGGGCAGGGTGCATTAGCTTGGTGCAGCTGTGGCCAGAAGCTGTGCTCCTTCCCACCCCACCTCCTCCCAGACTTCATTGAAAACAGCCTTTGAGCCCGGGAGCTGGGGTTTGGGTTAGCAGCACTCCCTCCTCTTCCGTCGGCAGGAACGGTGCCACTGCTGCCATGTGGCTTCACCTCAACACCGGCAGTGGCAGAAATGACGTCTCCGGCGGTCCCTTCCAGAGCTCAGGTTACTGGGGAACAATAAACTGGGATGTTGGACTTAATTTGTAAGGATTTACCCCAAGTTTTACTCGTAGCTCTGATTTGTTACTACAAATGTTCACCTCTAGATTTCACCCCACATAACTGATACAATGACATTGCTTCAGGGCATGTAATTTGCTCAGTAACAGTCCCAATTACTCAGAGGTTACTGACTTTGGACTTTAAAATGCACTAGCTACAGGAAGTGCCATGACCCCAATTACCACAGATATGTTCATGGATCAAAGACTTTGCAGTCAGACTTCTCCTCCTGACTAATCATTAACCAGGAGGAACATTGTGGGGCTGCCACGGATTTTTCTTGAGTTACTTTAATTGGGATGACCATATGGTATGTACCTTGCTACTTTCATCCTTAGCAGAATTCCAGAAGATTAGTCAGTTAAACCTGACAGGACTTCTGGAACAGACTTGGATCAACCTAGCAGAAATTGAGCTTGAAAATACTTTGGGGTGAAACATCTATCCCATTTTCCCCATCCTTATTGGTTGTTCCATTAGCACAAAGGTAATGATGAGCAATTTTTTCATACCTAATTCACTGGAAGTTTTAGAGACCTGACACTGCAAGTAAGCGTGGCCAAGGGAAGAACCACGAATCAGTTCTTGTTTCAGCTATGGTCTTTGCAACAGCTTTCTAGATACCTTTCAATATTGAGAGGGCAAAGGAAAGGCGTGTTTAAAGGTGAATGAGATGAAGAACATCTCCCATGTCTGTGAGACCTTCCTTCCCTCTGACTGTCTCCTGAGGACACAAGCGCAAAGGGACCTGCTACATGAGCTGTCCCTAAGAGTTCAAGATGAATGGAGATTACTTTAGGGTACAAGCAGTTGAAGTGCTGCCTTGGTACATGCGCAGATTATTGTGTATTATATTCAAGGCAGCAGATCTGCAACTATATTTCTGGTGGGATAAATAATTTCCAGAGTGCTAGGTATTCCTGTAAATGGGGCTGAGTTTCTGATGTGATCACCTAACATTTTTCACAGGAGCAGATAGCCCTGGCTGCATTTGTAGTCAAATCCTATTTTGTATCACCAGGAAATGCATTCCTTTACCCACGCAGTAAATTAACAAAACATGCACACATCTACAGAGTCATTTATATAAGCACTACAAAATTGAGATTGTCAGGAAGCCTTGTGTTAAAACCCTCATTCTTGATTAGAAGATGGCATGCTGAGTACTTCAATCCATTTTACACCTCAAATCAAGCTATTATTAGGGCATCTGTCCGTTCACAATTTCTCTTAATGAGAGCTGGTTTTTAGAGATGCAATAATGATGAACCCAATACAAACAGTCAGCAAAAGGTGTGATTTTGTTAAGCACCTTCTTGCAAAATAAAAGGGTGAGTCCTCCTTTTGCAAGACTTGAATAACATTGAGTACATTGATGTGAATCTGGATATTGCCATTTTCCCTTCAGCATAAATTTGTAACTAACTCCTACAGGGAATTTGGCCCATGTTGCATCCTTGTCGGGTTAAGGTAATGCTGCAATGCACGTGGAATGTATGCTCATTTAGACCAGAGATCTAGCCTTTGGGATACTAGAAGCAGCATATCTTATGATTTAAGGGGAAGGAGAAGGAAATGTGGGGTCCCAGGGCTGGAAAGCCTGTAGGATTTGCTTATCTCCTTCTTTCTTAGGGCTGGGAAAACAAATTTTGTCCTAAGGAGCTTTGCCAAAATGCTCAGGGAAGCTGGGTTTCAGGAGGGCAATGCAGACAGCAGGGCATGGGGACAGGACTGCTCCTGAGACATGGCTTGGCAAAAGCAGCCAGGACCCACAGGAGACAACTCGCATGCGGCCACATGGGAGCCGTCAGCCAGGATGGACTGCGCCTTCCCTGTAGTAGCCCTGGGAATGACCAGGCCTCGGCTTGATGCAGTGGCCACTGATTTCAAGAGCTTTTCAGTGAGCTTCAAAATCCCACACTGATGTACTGGAGATCACCAGTATGAAAATAATTTTTTCCTTCTGCTCTCGGTACATTTTATCAGCATCCACTACAGCAAGGTCTGCTCTCCCCCCCACCAAATCAGAGCCCTGCATCCGCCTCTGACGTTACATTTCTCCACGAGAGTATCTGCTCTGCTTGTTGGTGGTAGCCATGCATTATGCTTGGTTGAGCATTTTGGCTTGTTTCTCCTACCTCAGCTTCTGTGGAGGTATTGCTTATCTGATAGCTAGCATATTGCTTATGCGATATAGCTAGCAAAATCTAGGGATTACAGAAACAAGAAAGTGTTAAAGGAATAGTACATTTGTTTCTTCTCTTCCTTAATTTGAAGTGGTTTTGAATTTAGAAAAATACAGGGTCCAAAAATGCATGAACTGAATCTACAACCTACCATGACTAATGTTTTATAAATACTCAGATGGAAGCAGACAGATTGAAAAATTGCTGGAGTCAAATATACAACTATTAAACAAGTTCACTTACATGCTCTCAGATCTTTCCTGAATATGATATAGTTAAGGGGATAACACACCACCTCTTCCTTGCAGATATAAAATATAATGCTGTATAAATAAATGAGAAATCAGTAAATAATATTTACTTTAAATATGTATCTACATTCATGCAGATAATGCTCATAAAAAAATGAGCAGAGATTTTTTTTTTTTACTACGGTCTGTTCTTCAGCCATAGCGTATTCAATTTTATGTCACTTGTATTTGAAGGGTGATTTGTCCTGAGTTTTTTGCCACACCATTTGTTTTACATTTGAAATGTGAATGGTAACTGAGGTGTCTTCTGTGAAATGTCAGCAAAACAAAATCCAGAGAGCCATCCGGGTGGTAAGAAAAGGCTTCTGATCCTAAAGTGCGACTGGACTGTGCAGATTCACGTTGGGATGGTATGTTTTGCTCTAGCGCCTGGTATGTATGGGGACACCTGTGCTAGGGTGGGGGTCCCTTCATTATTGGTAAGGGCAACTATTCATCAGCACAGCCCCTTCCTTGAGATTTGACCCCACCACCTGGTGCCTCAAGGAGAGCTGGCGTGGAGGACACTGACCTCTGGCTGCCTCCTCCCTCTGGGTAAATCTGTGTTTGCGGATTACAGACCTCAGTGGTGCAAAGATGCAAACTGTTCAACGTGCAAAATTTCATTAACTTGCAAGGCAGTAAGCCAGAGTCCCCCGGGCCAAACTGCAGATCTGCAAACCGTGGTGTAATGTAGAGGTGAATAATAAAATAGTAGAAAAGGAGAACAGAGGGAACAGTACTGACGGTTGCCATTACTCCTTGCTGAGGCTGCTCCAAGTGCCCGCTGAAACACCCAGCGACACAGCCTTGATCTTTGGAGAACGGGAACGCTCTGGAGCCAGCTTCTCCAGACCTCCCTCTGTGCAGGAGATGTGCTGATGTTGTCACAACCACAGCCTGAAGGAAAAAAGCTGCCACTAGGAAGAAAAATATTCTCCTCTTTGGAGTATTCTGGTTTGCAATCGAGTAACTGCTACCTAGCTTAGTGTGTACGCTTCTGTTCTGCTGCTTCAGAAAGGCAGGACTGTAAGAGCAGTAAGTGTGACAGTATTATAGTACTTTGTATTATCCAGTGATCTGACAATGTGGTTTTCTTAGTGGTTATGTTGCTGATTACCGCCATTTTAATATTAATCACTTATTCTGGTATGGGAATTCTCTATGCTTTAAGAAAGCAAAATAAACACAAATAGTCTGCAGTTTGCAAGCTTTCTCAACCTCACGCTATCAAAGGCCTGTGGAAGCATAAGGTTTTGAACTTCCACGTACTATAATCTGAGGGAAAAGTTCATATATACTCTGAAAAAACAACACTCTGGGACTCACACTGCTGCACACGTTGAGAGTTTATGTAATGTTTTCCACTCAGAGTGTAATAAATGAGAATGGAGAAAGTCACAGAGATAACATAGCTTGCCAAAAGTGTGCAGACATAACAAAATTAAGACACTGAGCACCCTTAAGTTTTCAGGTTACCTTGGCAAAGCTAATGAACTTTTAACGGCTGAAAAGTCTAGAACAGTTTAAGCTTTTATTTTTTAAACAAACTTTGACCAATCTTTCCTCAGATGAAACACAGTCCCCTACCTCTTTTTACTTTTGCAATAGACTTTTTTTTTCCTGGGCTGGACTCAATAATGAATTATTTCTTCTGATTCATGGGTAGAGAATACTTCCTCAGGTCTTTTTCAGTTTGACACTGAAAATGAACCCACAGAGTGGAAATCCAGGCTGAGTCAGCTTTCACATCAGTTTCTGTGAAAGAATCACCCTTATTTCCAATTATCCAAACCAGTGGCTGCTAAAGTATTGATGCTTCTAAGCTACAGACATCAGAAATTAGTTACTGAGGCAAATTGCCTTGCTGTGCTTCCATTTTCAAATGTAATTCCACTGAAGGAACACTTGATTTTCTCAGTAAGTCCTTTTTTCAAAGGGCAAATCAACTTGGAGAACTTTCTTGGACATGCAGTTCTGTTGCATAGTGCAGTTTTATGTGGGAGCAATTAGAGAACTCAAAACACTGTGATTCTGTCGGAGGCCAGCATTTGACTTCTCTCTGAACAGGTCTTCTGCGAGACCAGCTGACGGACCTTGACAAACACAGATTTTTTTTTGCTCCAGTAATGAGCTCAGGATCAGTGTGTAGAGGTGCTGTGATCAAGGGCAGGTTTTGTGGCTGAACTCCAGAGCTCCTGCCCTAAAGCCAGTGCAGACAGACCGTCTCTGGTGCTTCTAGAACATTTCAGGTGGGAAATCAGTGAAGGAGCTGTAGGTAGAGCCCCATAAATTACTTTGTTTAACTTTTTTCTTGTGCTTCTACCTTCCTGAATTGGGCACCTAATTGTCCATAAAATGTGTTAATTAAAAATGAGAGTTACAAATCAAGACCCTTATTGGGCAACTGCTATATACTGGCAGAGACACTGAGCAGACGAGTGTGGACGCAGTGTTATTTGCCAGCAGCTCAGATGTCTATGTGTGGGGCTAAGAAGGAGCCCACACCCTACTCAGCATGTGTAGCTCCTTGAAGGGAATTGTCTGAACTCAGTCTCTTCTCGTAGGTGAAATGCAGTGAAGAGGGTAGACCTCATCCCATACCCTTATCCAAGAATGAAAAGCCACCCAGGCTCAGATTCAACATCTCGCCCTGCCTGCTCTAATTATAACTGTGGTTTCAGCCCAGCTCGTGGTGAGAGCAGTAAGAAATGGGACAGCTTGGGTGAGGTGCCCGAAATGGGACTCCTGCTCTGAGAAAGTCCCCTGTGCCCTGAAGGGTGCCTGGACAGGAATGTGCCTGTTCTGTTGATCCTGTTCAGCAGCTCACGTTCCCTGCACCAGCCTTTAGAGAAGCTGCAGAGCTTCGTTTGTGAACAAACAGGAATGAGAAATCTCTGTGTTAGGCAGCATCTCAGGGGTGTCTTGGAGGACCTGGGTGCTTGCATCACTCTGTACATCTAGCCTTAGGTCATGCACTTTGTTCAACAGCTGTTCTCAAATGAGATAACTTCAGCAGTGTAATGAGATAGTGTCCCTGGCGCTGTGTGTATCTACGGCATGAACGTAAATGAACGCCAAGTGCACCCGCACTTCCTCATTGCACTTACCCAGCCAAATAACATCCTCACACTTGTAAACCGTGCAGAGCTGCCCAGATGGCTACTTTGCTTGCAGTTACCTATTTCCTGCATGTGCAGGGTTTGTGTATGAGATTAGGACACTATTCTTCCAGAGGTAGCTCATATAGTAGTGATGACCTAAAATCCCAGTGGCATTTATAGAGGAAAAAATGTTAGTCATTTAGGGTGCCCATAATGGGAGCTCCATGGATTTGTTCATCCCATCCTAAACTGAACAGGTAGAACTTTCTGCCAGAAGACTTCATGTATGGGTTTAACACAATTTGAATGGAAAATGTTAAAAATAATGGTAGCAATGCTGACAAAATAAGAAGGATTTTGGTTCAGTCTCAGGCCAGTTAATTATTCAACATCCCTTTCTTAGGCACTTTGCTTGATTTACTTTTCTAATTTCTATTCAACGTCAGTCATTTTCTTTCGGTGCCTTAATTATTCAATCAATAAATATGGATTGGCTCTTAACATATTGAAGGAGTATCACAGTAATTCTTATTATATTAATTTTAACCTTAAGAGCAGCCATTTTCCTATTTTGAATCAATTTTTTGTTTATTAAAGTTTGGCTTAGAACTTTTGTGTAGTACATGGTTTTAAAAAATGACTGCTTTCCATTTTTTTGGCCCTGCTTCTTCAATAGTACTTTTGAAAGTTCTCAAGTTTTGAAACATTTCCACTTTAATTTGTACTTTATGCTTAAGAAAAAAAAAAATTTGCTTGTAATCCAAGCACACTTTCATTTTCTCTTAAAAAATGTCTTGTGTTAAAAAGGGACAATAATATCACAATCTTCATGAGGCTGTGGCAAAATCCCTGTACTTGACAGATGAGGTGATGGCTTTCTAAAAAAAAAGTTGAAGATGGAGTCATGGAAGTTGCAAGAAACCACAATACATCACTGTGATGAAACCTGAAATCTGTCATCGGTATCTCTAGGTGTCTCCATTAACCAGGTTAGTTGCACATGTATATAGTTAATGTTATAACCACAACCAGTGCTTTCTTCTGAATATATGATTTAGGACATTCCCTAAGGTGAGGGGCTCAAGGGTGAGAAGTCGGGCCTGTGCAAAATAGGCAAGATGGGAGGTAGGAGACTAGTGTCTATGAATAAATTGTCTATAATAAAGGCATCTTGTATTTAATATCTTATAATACCTTATAAAATGTAAGATGCAGTTCCTGTTGTGATGAAGTTGCTATGCTGTGCACCTGAGAAAATCTCTCCAAGGATGTTGCCTTCCTTTCAGTTCTCTGAACCCTTCAGAGAATTTAAATTTATGAGGAGCTTTACGAGTGGATGGTGACAGAAAAAAGCACGGGTTTGTGCATCTCTAGTGTATATTCCCACAGAAAGCTGCAACCCAGTCTCTGGGGATGAGATGCCAGGGAAAGAATTGCTATATGTACGTCTGATTTCTTAGGCTCCTTCACCAAGCATCTGCTACCGGTTACTGTCACATACAAAATAGCAGGTAAAAGAAGTTTTGGTTTGCTAAAGCTTATTTGGTTTTACGTTCTACCTCCATGCAACTGAAAACACCTATATTAATACATATTTTTAAAAACACTTTTTATTTTACTCTTAACAAAATAAATAAACCCAATACAATTAAACATGTAACAAGTTATGTGAAGTAACTGTTCAATTCTGTAATCTTCTCTCATATATGTGGTAGGAGAAGATACAAAGGGCTGAGAAAAAGCCTCTAAAAGCAACCATATTCTGGGATTTCAAGTCAATTCTTTTCAGCAAATATCTCAAAGTCCTCCAATAATAATGATCAGAATTCAAAACTAATGCCATTGATGCAAATCAAAGGGAAGATGTTGGGAGATATCTCTCTTTTTTTTCTGTTTTTTTTTTTTTTTTTTTGGTCAGCTGGGCTTGTGTGTTGCAAAATACTGGCAAAGATAATGAAATAAATGCCCTTGCACTTCTACTGCCAGGCCCTGCCTCCGACTGAGCAAACTGTCCAGAAAGGATCCAGGGCTAGTGGGATTCAGTGGACCTCTTGGTATGTGGCAAAAAGAGGGACAATACCAGATCCAGATAACAGAGAAAACATTTTAATTAAATCCAGCTATAATCGCTTCGAAATCACTATTCCTTCTGGGTCCAAACCAGAAGGTCAATTGCTGCTGGTTTGCAGTTCCCTCTGGGAACGTGCTCTACAGAGACTCCCGATGCGTTGCTTTAGTTGGCTTCTTCCACGGGAAAAGTCATCTATTCATGTAACTGTTCTGAATGCTGCAGGAAACTGGAAGCAAAGCAATATTATTTGACTTTCATGTTTTCTGCTTTTGGCCAGCAGCCAAAGCTCTCATTGTTCAAGCCATTTCCTACAGGTTCAGTGCACGGCTTGGGTCAATCCATTAGTGTTAAGTTAAAGTTTATTTCTGAGTCAAATCAGGTCCATTTCAGATCCATCCATCAGGTGGATATGATCTAGCAGCTAACAAGGAGCTGCAGGCAGAGCAAGATTTGAGAAAAATCACCGCCTTCAGACACCATGTCTCCTTTCCCCATCTCTGAGCAATTGATTTTGGGTATGACATTATGATGAAGTACAGGACTGGAGCAATAAAGACTCTTTGGCAATCAAAATCAGGTGACATAGCATCTCTGGCCTAGAAATCCCATCCTAAACCTTTCCTCCTGGGGAGAAGTACGCAGGCAGAGATCAGACTGCAACAATCACAGAAATGCTGAGATGATGAACCTTCAGAGGACTGGCTGCAACATGGCAAAGTATGATGCCAGTTATTTTGAGAGGTGAAGGTTAGCAGCTTTGATGGGACAGAAGCAGCAGTACTCAGGGCCTACATTGATAGCTTATGAGTGGGGTCATGCTGCCTTCACTGGAAAGGAGGAGGAGTTTGTGCTTGTCACCCCACAACCCATCCCCGTTGCAGCTGTGTGGAGCAGGAGAGGGCATGCTGCCTGCCTGGGGGCCCCGGGACTTCTGGGCCGTTTGTGTCTGCAGTTAGTGTGTGAGCTTCCCTCTAGACAATGTAGGAACCTAGGG
>NW_010549953.1:0-23957 GCF_000687285.1 Phaethon lepturus | reverse complement strand
GAGGGTGCTTCTTTACACACAACGCAGCATACAACCAGAAATCTATGCTACTTCTCTTTCTTTCCTCAATAGAAGGTCAGTTGAGGAAGCCTGGGGAAAAGAGAAGTGCACGAATGTATCAAAGAGTAATAAAATTACTCTTTAATAATAATTTTAATAATAATGTTAAAAAATCGTCTTTCTGTATATATACGCACTTATATTGATATTATTTCTATAGCTAAAAAATAAATCTGTGTTTCACTGGAGAGTATCACAGCCTCCACATACACATACAGAGTTAAACAAAGCTACAAACATAGTGTTCAAAATCATGCTAAGCATAAACAGTATAGGATTTTTTTTTTCTCCTGTTTTAGCATTTTAAAAAAAAATTCCTACCCCTTCCTTGTTTTGTAATTTACTGGCTTGCTGTAAAATCTCACTGAAGTTTAGTCATTAGAAGTCATGTTCCACTCTGTGCTAATGAATATAAAATATTTCTGAAAATCAGCCATTAGCCGTATTCTACAATTGTTAATGGCTCTACTATTTGACGATTGGTAGATGCAGTAATACTATTGCCTGCTCATTATTTTCCTTTTGATATCAGTGTTAGCATTTTTCTCTGATCATTATCCTGGGCTGCACCCAAAGCAGTGTGGCCAGCAGGTCGAGGGAGGGGATTCTGCCCCTCTACTCTGCTCTGGTGAGACCCCACCTGGAGTCCTGTGTCCAGCTCTGGAGCCCTCAGCACAGGAAAGACATGGACCTGTTGGAGCGGGTCCAGAGGAGGCCACTAAAATGATGAGAGGGATGGAACACCTTACCTGTAAGGAAAGACTGAGAGAGTTGGGGCTGTTCAGCCTGCAGAAGAGAAGGCTCGGGGGAGACCTTATTGCAGTCTGCCAGTACTTGGAGGGGACTTCTAAGAAAGCTGGGCCTGTTGCAATAGCACAAGGGGTAATGGTTTTAAAAGTAAAGAAAGTAGATTCAGACTAGATATAAGGAAAACTTTTTTCACAATGAGGGTGGTGAAACCCTGGCCCAGGTTGCCCAGAGAGGTGGTAGATGCCCCATCCCTGGCAACGTTCAAGGTCAGGTTGGACGGGGCTCTGAGCAACCTGATCAAGTTGAAGCTGTCCCTGCTCCTTGCAGGGGGGTTGGACTAGATGGCCTTTAAAGGATCCTTATAATTTGAAGTTTCTATGATTCTATGATTGTGTATATATTCTCACATTTAAATCTGGCTGAATTACACGACACTCCATTGTATTTTCTTGTTAAGTGATTCATGTTTTCTCCACATATAAGGGTCCAACCATTCATCAGGTATATTAAAGAACAACATTACATTTTGAAAGTTATTCCCTGTTTTGAACTAGTGATACTTTGGCTGTGAACAGCACTCTGCTTGTAGTCAAAAATTCTGTGCAAAAAGACAGTAATAGAGGTTTGGATCAAATGATCAACATTGGGGATCAAATTCTGCTATGAATAGCCAGAGGGTGCTTCTTTACACACAACGCAGCATATAACCAGTTTTGAACAGGCTACCGAGTTTTATTCCTGTGCAGAGCAATTTCTGTGAATCTAGACTGGTAACTTTGGTTCTTATCCTTCTTCACATGTTATCCTGTTTGTTTTACTTTTTCAAATTAAAAAAAAAAAAAGATAATTTTTTTCTGCATTACCAAAGCTTGGATTTGTACTTGTTAAATTTCTTCAGAATCTTTGAGACTTTTTTGGAACCTTTTACTTAAGATTTGACTGTAAGAATCCTGTATTTTTAATTCTCATTTTATGTGAGGTTTAGAAAACTTACCATTCTGCTTAATTAGCTTATCACAAGAAACAAGGAGAGAAGATATATGAGAGAAGGTATATTTATACAGTGAGCATATATTTCTATAGAGACCTTTGTGAGCAGAATCCTCTTTAGTCCTCTAATGCAGATTTCAAAGGACTGATATGTAAAAGTAGATTCATCACCATTAGCTCAGGTGTGGCATTATTCAAGTCAGACTTCTGAGGTTCATGGTGGACTCAGATTGAAAGCAGACTACATCTACATTTGTATTTGCTTAGGATGTAACCAAAATAGCCTTGTGTTAGCCTACAAAATATCCTAAATGTGCTATCATCTACATACTGTAAGAGGTCATGTTTTCAATACTCCTTAACAAATTTTTCTGTCATCTTGTGTCATCTGTGGGGTGTTATGCACAATTGGTATCATTGCTTCTAGGGAATAAATTAATATTAGTAGTCTAAGGTAGGGGCTTGGGTCTGGAAAAAAATGTTTATTTTCCTCCTGCATTTGAAATTATTTCAGCAGCTCAAATATCAAGAGTGAGTTAAGGATCCAGCAGCAGAAACTGAACAAGCTTTTGCCTCTATTCTATTCTATTCTTTGCATCTGGCTGAGTCAGATGAAGGTGAAAATAGAGATCATTTCAGCTGAACTAGCTGCAAATGGAAAATTGATCACTGGGTTCTGAAATTCAATAAATCGTAGTCACTGTAATTATTGAGTCTCTATGGTTATGGAGTTATACAACAATGCGTTACTAGTACCTGAATATTATGTATGTGAGAAGATTTCTGTCTCTAGATACTAGTTAAAATGTTGCTTTACTCTTAGGAAAGAAGTTGGTGATATTTTTCCTTGTCTTTTTTTCTGAATTCAAGAGATTTGGTAAGTTTGGAATACATCATTTCTGAAGAGGGACAGATGTCAGACTACCTAGGCAGTAATAAAGTATCCTGAGGTGCCTCTAGATGGTTTGAGAAAAGGGCCTGAGAAAGTCATAATTTAAATATAATCTTTAAAAAAGGAATTGAGAAACAGAAGAGCATTTCCACCTTAAATGTCCTTTACATCTATGGCAAAAAGATAGAAGCATGCTATATAACTTCTGATATTGGAAGACTCTGTATATTGTCCTCTTTACTGGAGCAAAATGACTGTTGATTTCTCAGATTTTCTTTATGAAAAAGTCTGTGAAACCCTACCCTTTCATAGCTGAACAATTAGAAATCTGTTTCAATGTACTCTAATATATTTTAATAATCTTTGATCTTTCAGTACTGGAAGGGGGCTTATAAGAAAAATGAGGACAGATTTTTTAGCAGGGCCTATTGTGATAGGACAAGGGGTAACGGTTTTAAACTAAAAGAGGGTAGATTTAGACAAGATAAAAGGAAGAAAGTTTTTTTCAATGAGGGTGGTGAAACCCTAGCACATGTTGCCCAGAGAGGTGGTAGATGCCCCATCCCTGGAAACATTCAAGGTCAGGTTGGATGGGACTCTGAGAACCCTGATCCTGTTCAAGATGCTCCTGCTCATTGCAGGGGTGTTGGACTAGGTTGGACTAGATCACCTTTAAAGGTCCCTTCCAACCTAAGCTATCCTGATTCCATGATTCTATCTCTCCCCACCCATTTTCAAAAGTTTTTTTTAGTTTATAGGGTCTATTTGCAAAAGTGTGTTTCACTGAAATGAACTGGGTATTGTTCTCTCTAAAGTTAAAAAAGACTGTCTAGCATAGCAATAAGTGAAAAAATTAAGATAGAGTTTTAAGTCTGGTCAGTTAAATAAGTAGCATGGAATTCTTTTAAACCATAAGAGTCAACTCAAGAAAGAAAACGGTGGAAATGTCTTGTAGTCCTTTTACAAAAATAGAATTTCTTAAGCCACTCAAATGTATCTGTTGGAGTTCATTATTTTATTCAAGTGAAGTCCAAGTATTCAAGTTAAATCAATACAGGCAGCACTTTATTAATATAGTCATCCAAAGGTCACAATTCTGGGATCACAAATTGGATAAATACTGGTTTTTAATTTTATTCTTTTCTAGCAAAGAATTTGGAAAGGGACATGAATTAACTAACTTAGCTTGATAAGGATTTCAGTATAACTTGTATCATCATTGTATCATGGAATACTTAGGTTTAAAATTTAATCCCAGATTGTGAAATGTTAGCAATTACCACAACGTGTTGATCTAACGTTGGGGAGGAGGTACTTCTGAGTAGTGTGGTTTCTTTTCAAGTGAACTGACTATGTGTGCATGAATACTTCTGCTACCTTAAAATGTCTTTAAGACAGGAAGCACCTTCTATGTTCACAGTGTAAATATACTAGATAAATCTAGTCAATTATTAGAGTGATGTGTAGATATTCTTTTTGGTCTTTAATTATTATGATCCTGGGCATATTTATTGTATTTAAAATTTGAAGTTGGTCCTGTTTCTTTAACTTATTAGGACCTTTGAAGCTGAACATAGTTAACAAACTCCCGCAACAAATATTTTCAGGGAGAATTTGCCAGAGGATTGCCCATTCCCACTTTGGAAGCTATACTATAAAATTGTGATTAATTAAGAGAAATCCATTAATTTTATCAAAATCTGCTAGTTTTGAAGAGGCAGCATTTGTTTCAAAGAAATGTTTGAATCTTAAAATACCATAGAAATATTAGAATACCATTAAGATCATGGAAGAAATACAGATGACTAGACTAGTCAAAAGTGATATAATTTGTGTTGTCTCAACTCAAAGAGAGATTTTCATATTAGACAAAAAATTTTAAATATGTGAGCTATTTTAAAAAGAATATATAAAGATTTCTGACTACAAAAGTATATGAAAAGTATTTTTTTAATTTGAGTTTGCTACAGAAAGAAAAAGTACTGGCTCTGTATTAAAAGTTAATATTATTGAATGGTAAAAGTGTTTACATGTATAATAATGTCTCAGTGGTCCTGCAGGTTCATCAGCTAATAATATTATTTCACTTTGTGTAGAAGATGGCTGAAATTAAGGTAGATATTATTTATTATTTGGTCTTTAATTGTTAGTCTGTTTGTTTAAGTAACTGTATTAAAAACTCTTAATGATCAGAGAATGGGCAAAGAGCTGCAATTTTATTTTCTGAAAAACAAACTGATTTCAGAGATTTTGGACAACATTGCACAGAAAATGTTTTGGCTTTTCTCATGTGATTTATAGATTTTGCTTCCTATAGGAAGTGAGATTTACATGATCTTTGTAATCTGAAATCTTTTATTTAAAAAAGAATGAAAAAGAACAAAAGACTCCCATTTAAAAGAACACTTGTGAGAGAAATATTCAAAAGCTGTAGTTTTAGGCAAGATTTCATGCTTTTGCACTCAGGTCAGGAGGATGAGGATTTTGTGTTTCTAAAACAAGGATCCTTGATTTCTGAGTGCAATTTTTCTCTTCTTACTGAGTTTGTTGAATTTGAGAATCTGTTGTAGCCAACATACTAAATAGAAACAAACATTAAGACAGATTTTCATGTCTTTACATGGAATATGACACATATGTTAATTAGAAAGTTTAACTGCTGTGCACTTTATACTGTATTTAGTTTATTTTTCCACTCCATTCCTTTCTTGTTAGTAGGAAAAGCAAAATATACAACAGCAATATTTTAAAATCACTGAAAGATCAGAGTACTGCCATTAAAATATTGTATTGCCTTGTATTTTCAAATAGGGGTTTCATCACTGTTGTCATTTTATATTGACCACTTTCTCTTTAATATCTCTATTCATAGTTGCTACAAAGACTTCTCTGTTGCCTTTTTGTTTCTTTCCTGGTTGTGACTCTTTTTTTGACAAGCAAAGTTTCAATTGTTGCTGTTCCCTAGCTTTTGTTCTTACCTTCAATTTTAGGATGAAAGGAAACATTATTAAACTGGTTTTCCTGTGTGAAATGCACATAGAAAATCACAACCTTATTGAGAGCTGTTCTCCATAATCACAGGTTTTGGAGAAGTCTACAAGCAACAGACATGTAAAGAATTATTTTGTGACAAATGAAAATATAAATATAAAGAAGATTTAGAAAAGCTCTAGTCTACTTTTATCTTTTGTTGTTACCCAGAATTTAAGTTCTTCTCACCTGTGCAATACTTTCTATCCTAGTCTTTAAAATAGATTAGACCTTAGTCTTTCAAATAGAATTTAAAATAGTTTTTGCAAATAACAGCTATAGATCTTGCTTTCTTCACTGTCATTCTTTAGAACTATTCCAATGACATATTTTTTCCTAATGTGAAGCAAAAGAAAGTTCTGTTGTATTCACTTTCTGTGCCTTGTTTGTGGCTGCAGCTTTGGGGAGCTATTGAACCACTTGGTTTTCAGACTGACAGCTACAGCATCCCTATCATCATCCAGGAGAGTTTAACCCACAGTTCTTTCCACCGTGGAGAGTGCCCTACCCAAAGGTGTACAGCATATTTTAAGTAAGACTGAATAAAACATTTCCTGGGGACAGTTCACAAATAGCATAGGTTAGACACTATTCTTTCAGACTGTTTGCAGTCAGCCATCTAGCTTTAGAGCATGCGAGGATTTAGGAGTGCGGAAACAGGCCATGTGGTGTTGGCTGATTTCAATGCCAGAGAACAGCCCTGAGCACGTTTAATTTACTAATGTAGGTGAAGCATGTGGCTCCCACTTTCTAGCTGAGCTTTCTCATTATGCTACTGTCAGGTTCTCTTCTGTACTGAGAAATATTGCATTCTTGGCTGTAAAGCAGCCCAGATTAATACAAGGAGTGCATTGGAAGTTGCAATCCTACACAGATAGTCTTCAGACTTACCCTTTTTTGGTGTTTCTAGTCAATTACTGTCACTATTTAACAATTTACCAGTCTGGCTCCTAGAAGTCCCAGGAAGGCCATAAATCTTATACTTTATGTCAGAGAACACTTGCGGGAATGACAATGTTGGACATGTCAATTACAGTGTTAGATTTAGGTACCTAATTTCTTAAGAGTGCATTGAAAACACTTGGGATCTTTTTAATTGTCTGTCAGAGTCTTTTGAAGTAAAGCAACTCAAAGCTTTTATATAAGAAGTGGACCATAACAACAATTTATGCTGAATTCATGGAAACAAGATTTATGGCCTATGTCAACAGATATGTTTTTACTTTTTTTTTCCAGTATGAATTATCCCCATTCTTCTTAAGTACTATTTAACATGAGGTACATAATCAATGAGCTATGACATGATTATAATCTTGAGAGGATCTACATGTTAGGTGTAAGGTACCATGTTAATATGTCAATAACTAGATACATTCACTGAAAATATCAGTGAATTGGAACAAGCTAATTCCTTGCAGAAATCCAATACTATTCCATAATGCTGTCTGGCTTCTACCCAGTTTCTCTCTTTTTTTTTTTTTTTTTTTTTTTTTTTAATTTTCTGCCTCTCTGAGTATGTATCTAGAATAGCACTCAATTTAGTTGTCTTGGCACATGTAGGCTATTATAGCTTTCTTTTAAACACCAGCAAGTCCATGCTTTTGTAAAGGATACAATGCAGCAACATTGACTGTGAAGGTCATAACAACATTTGCAGAAACATAATACTTTGAAGAGTATTTAGTCATAAGATCAGATAAAAACTAATACATACTGAGAAAAGGAAACATCACCAGAGGCTTTAAAATAAAAAAAAAAAAAAGATATTTCTGTACAGCAGTTCAAATTTCTCAGTTGTCACCCTTTATCTTTAGACAATCTAGGTATGATACTCTCTGTGGAAATGAAGTCAAAGATGTCCTCCAGATAGGGTTGTTGTTTCAGACCTTTTTTACAGAAAACAGATATGAAACAGGCTTACCGCTAGTCAGAAAAGACTCAATTCTCATGTTCCTACTTAAAGACAGAGGGGCAACATATAATAAAGTGAGTTAGATGAGGCCAAAAGGCAGCTTCGTGAGATTTACCCGCTTTCAGGGAATGGGTGGTAATATAGCTGGAGTTTTAGATATATGTCGTGGTTTAGCCCCAGCCAGCAACCAAGCACCACGCAGCCGCTCGCTCACTCCCCCACGGTGGGACGGGGGAGAGAATCGGACGAGCCAAAGAGAGGACAGAAGAGTAAAAGTGAGGAAACTCATGGTTTGAGATAAAGACAGTTTAATAAGTAAAGCAAAAGCCGCGCACGCAAGCAAAGCAAAACAAGGAATTTGTTCACCACTCCCCATGGGCAGGCAGGTGTTCAGCCATCTCCAGGGAATCAGGGCTCCGTCACGCGTAATGGTTTCTTGGGAAGACAGACGCCATCACTCCGAACGTCCCTCCACCCCTTCCTTCTTCTTCGTCCCAGCTTTATATACCGAGCATGACGTTATATGGTATGGAATATCCCTTTGGCCAGCCTGGGTCAGCTGTCCCAGCTGTGTCCCCTCCCAGCTCCCCGTGCACCCCCAGCCTGCTCGCTGCAGGCCAGCATAAGAAGCTGGACTGTCCTTGACTACTTAGCAACAACTCAAAACATCAGCACTTTATCAACTTTTTCTCATCCCAAATCCAAAATATAGCCTCATGCTAGCTTCTATGAAGAAAATTAACTCTACCCTGCCTGAAACCAGGACAATATAGTCCCTCCATATCATAATTTTAACAGTGGCACAGTTACTGCTTGCTTTAATGAATATGGAATTTATAAAACTACTTTTTAGTAGGATTCTAGTGAACAAATGCATGTCAGACAATATTTGGCTGGCAAATTATGCCTGAAAGTTTTTATTTTTCATTTAGAAACAATAATTCTTGAATACCTAGATGAAAAAAAGTCCAGAATGTGCTGCCAGGTAGTTGACTTCATTATTTTCAGAAAGACTTCTTAAGCACAATGTGATACTGCCCAGGATCCTTTGAATCAGTCCATAGAATTAGATTAAGTTGTTTCATCAGACTTTGTCATCTGACTTCATGATCACTATCTCTTTTTTTCAGTGTTAACTCAGATATATATGTACAGGATGTCTAGGCATAGTCTTTAAATTGTGCTGGGCCTTTGATGCAGAGGTCTGGTCCATGAGTCTGTAAGAACTAAGCCTAAACTAAATTTTTATCTTTTTTCACCATCTTTTATAGAATTTCTTC
Organism: Phaethon lepturus; assembly: GCF_000687285.1. Classification (NCBI taxonomy): domain Eukaryota; kingdom Metazoa; phylum Chordata; class Aves; order Phaethontiformes; family Phaethontidae; genus Phaethon; species Phaethon lepturus. The sequence goes on along the minus strand of NW_010549953.1, from coordinate 15,043 downwards.
TCCAAACAGTTCCCCAAAGTTACACATGAAGCTTTAAGGTCACAATATAAGTGCAAATAGTAGAGGATGGATTGACTTGTCCAGGCTTTTTTTTTTTTTTTTCCATCTTTAAAAATTCTGTCACTATCGAGAACTTTTCTTATCTTGCTTTTCTGTTACTATTGTTTTGATGGTGGGCAACGATGCACTCAGGAATATTCCATAGTTTTCTAAAATTTTCCTGAAGAAATGAGAAAAAAGTGAATGTTATTAGTAGAAGTGGAAAAGAATTTCATAGATTAAAATGTATTTCTCCAGTGTAATGCTTATCTCTGTCAAGTATTAGCAAATGGCTGCAGGCAATGGAATTTCTTAGGCCAGTGTTTTTTACAAAGGAATAGCTGAAAAATCTAAATATAGAAATCAATTAACTCTAAGTGTAACATGCATATATTGCCTGACCTTGTCTCTGTCAGTTAAATGACATATTTTGATCACAAAGGACAATTCTCAGGAGGCACTTAGCAGCAGTATAGGGCCATGATGAATCATCTTCTGCAGAGATTGACTATGCCACTTGAATTAAAGCATATAGCTGATGGGTTGATTGATTTTCCCAGTATCATGGAAAACCTTAAAAATATCATTCTGTTTTCTAAATTCTGATCTCCACAACAACATACAGCTCTGGGCATGCTGTGTATTATATTTTCATTTTGGTTAAGGGGTGAGGTATATAGGCTCTGGTATAGCTATTGAATATATCCTTTTATGGTTACATACAAGTAAACCCTTTTATTAATAGTAAGGTTTTTATTTTGCAATGGTTGTCTGTAAAAAGAGGTGAGAAGATCTGAGTTCAATCTTTTATCATACTTAAATAGACATTTAGTATGTCTTTGGATTCCCCACTGCTAGGGGCTAGTAACAATAATGTGCATTGACTGTTCCAAATTTTCATCTCATCTTTAAAATGGACAAAGTAGAGTTATTGATCTTTCTTAAGAGCTCGTACCATTAGAGCTTGCTTTCTAATTGATCAGCAGTTCATGACATGATCAAAAGTAAAAGCTTAATCTCAAATTTCTGAACAGTAATCTGACATGAACTACTAAGTCTATTGCATAAGCATTGTATTTTTTCTATGACATTTCTCTAATGTTGATGTGTTTTTTCAAATCCATTAACATTATAACAGACAGTTTTAACCACAACAGCCACCCCTTCAGACTTCCTAAAAGAATATAGAGTGTATTTACCTCTTGCTGATATAATTCCTTCAATACTGAGTCTTTAAATATATGTAGAGTTGATATCTATCTATCTATCTATCTATCTATCTAAATATATATATATCTAACTATATAATATATATATCTAAATAGAATAATTTTGATCAAATGAAATAAAATTACATTTAAGAAGTCAAAGCTTAAAAATCTCAATTCTTAAAAAATGAAGTTTCTTGCTTATTTAGGTCATATATTCACCACTGACTTCTGTTTTCTAGATCTAGAGGTAGATCATTGGCTAAATAAAACTAGTCTTGCAGGCCCCAAAGATGTCAAAAGATCAAACTCAGGCCAACAGACATGAAAATATCCAAATGGAAATTGTCTAGTCCAAATAAACTTAGTTCAAAGGACTTGTTCTTGCTTTACCAAAGCTTATTAAAAAGGTTACCTAGCTGTCCAGCTATGTTTGAGCTATGCCTCCCATGCAAAATTTTTATTCACTTAGATCTGTTGTCATGAAATAAATGCGATATTGTATAGACCAGTTCAACCAAAACAATAGAAATCAGAACAATACATTTTAATAGGTCTTTGCTAAACTCCATGGTTATAACTAAGTTCCTTGTTAATTTTATTTTCTGAAGTACAGGGAAACAACCAACCAACCAACAAAAACTTAACAAAAGCCATTCTGTATCTTGTAATTTAACTTTTATCCTTGAGAACTTAAGCAAACATTCACAGTTGTCCAGTACTTTATCATATTAGAAAGAAAACAGCCAAGTTGTTTTTCAAGTATATTGTACCTATCCACAGCTATGAAGACAGAGAATAAGTTTTGTACATGCACATTTTAATTAATGGTTAATTGTTAAAAACATGTGTATCTTAATTTTAAAAGTTACAGTTTCAGTTACCAGTTTCAGCCAATGAAGCATTTCCCATGAAAGCAATATGTTTAAAACACTTAATATACTATGTTTTTTTCAAACGCTGAATTCTTTTCTATCAGGAATAACATTTACAGGGAATTGAAGAAAAAAAAATGGAGAAGAAATACAGAAACATTGGAAGAAATTAAGATTAGTGTAATGATTATTTTTATATATAAACCTGAGCATCAAATTATGTAGTCAACAAAACAAGATAGACTAAAAAAATCCCAAACAATCAAATGAAAGTAACTGTTAAAAAGTATTTCTTGATTAGTTTCTGCTAGGCACTGTTGCATTAGTCAGTCTTGAGAAAGAATTCAGTCAGACAGTCCTTTTATTAATTTATGTTATGGTGAAGGGGATCCTCCATGTGTGTCAGCATAACAGAAAAATTAAATAGCACTGAGTTATAAGATGTCATCGTAAGATTGATTTTAGAGAAAATAAAAATAAAGGCAAGACTGAATTAAATGGAAGTGAATCAGCTGAAAGATATGTTTCCAGCTTTAAACTTAAAAAATAGCTTGAGGTCATCCAAATCTGAGTTTCACTTTGTACAAATTGTTTATATATGCAACTGTATTCCCTTCCATTTCGTTTTATATTTTTTGGCATCAAGCACCTATAGAGACAAAGAAAGTAATCCTTATAACCAAAGGAAAATAGTGAGGTTTTACAATGAGGAATGTTTTTATATCTGTGTGTCTGTGTTGTGTTTTCGCACATACAAAAGAGTAAAACCTAATGTGTTTTATATTAAGCAGGAATCATTTAAGAAAAAAACCCCAGACACCATAAAAAACTGAGCACTGCCAATTTCAGACTTTGCAATTCCCTGGTGATTGCTTCAACAGCAGTTTGCTCAGTACAGCCACTGGTTTATTGATGTAATTAAGATTAATCTGATTAATAACATGACGTCTTGCAGCAGAGTTTTTGTTGTTTAGTTTTTTTTTTTCTTTTTTGTTCAGATTGAATTTGGAACAAATTAATATAGATTTCACTGGAATACCAATTGCATTTTCTTGCCAAATGAAAATGTGAAGGAGAGGATTTGATTTGCTAACTTGAAAGATGAGATGCCTTGTAAAATTTATATGTTCCAAGATAACAGCTTTATGGTGCTGTGCTTTAACCCCAGCCGGCAACGAAGCACCACGCAGCCGCTCGCTCACTCCCCCATGGTGGGACGGGGGAGAGAATCGAAAGAGTAAAAGTGAGGAAACCCATGGTTTGAGATAAAGACAGTTTAATAGGCAAAGCAAAAGCCGCGCACGCAAGCAAAGCAAAACAAGGAATTCATTCACCACTCCCCATGGGCAGGCAGGTGTTCAGCCATCTCCAGGGAAGCAGGGCTCCGTCACACATAATGGTTACTTGGGAAGACAGACGCCATCACTCCAAATGTCCCTCCACCCCTTCCTTCTTCTTCCTCCCAGCTTCATGTACCAAGCATGACATCATATGGTATGAAATATCTCTTTGGCCAGCCTGGGTCAGCTGTCCTGGCTGTGTCCCCTCCCAGCTCCCCGCGCACCCCCAGCCTGCTCGCTGGCAGGCCAGCACGAGAAGCTGGACGTCCTTGACTGCTCAGCAACAACTCAAAACATCAGCACTTTATCAACATTTTCTTTTCCCAGATCCAAAACATAGTCTTATACTAGCTCCTGTGAAGAAAATTAACTCTATCCCAGCTGAAACCAGGACATATGGGTACAAATAATTGAAATTATAAATGTTCTAATATCAAAGTGTAGAGACTATATAATGGAAGGAACTCAATAACATAATTCTCTTTCAGTAAGCTCTACAAAAACTAGCTGAAGAAATATATGATCATAAATACTCAAACTAGGAAAATTAAGCAGTCACCAGTAGGAAGTGGGAGAAGCACAAAATAAATCAGTTGTTCTTAGGTTGCTGCTTTGAGTTCTGAAGGAGTAAAGTGCCAATGAAACAAGGCATGTCTCTCACTGTAATGAGTATCTTAAGTACCAGCAGCTGTGAATTTTTTGGAGGGAACAAAGAGTTCATCAAACATACACCCTTGGCATCTCAAAGTTCTGGCTTCACACATTCATTTTATTTGTGTTAGCCTCACTTCCAGGTTCCTTTTCCTTCCTCAGAAGTCCTTCCAGACATCACTGGCTACATTTGTAGAGGTTCATCCACTGATTTTGGCTTGTGATTTTTCTTCATTTTCTCTGTACTGGAGGTACATTGTACTTTATGTTGTTAAAATGATGGAATTTAAACATTGTCTGCCATAAAAATTTTCTTATAAAAGACAGGAAATGATGGGCAAAAGTCAGCAATTACAAACAGGGTTTGAGTAGAATAAAAAAATTGATCCAGCGGTTGTTCACAGTTTCTGGAAAATTTGTGGTTGATATGATAATGTGGTCACCAGTGGGAGGAAACTTTCATAGCTGAAATGTTCAAATATGCTTTCATCAACAAACATGAATAACATATATCTGTTCTTGAACATAGTTGTTTTTCCGAGAACTAGGGAATTTACAGTCCCATAAGCTGAACTAGTCCCTTTGTAGAAACCTGTGAAATGAGTCTGACTTCCATTTGACAGTTTGTGAAAGCCTACAAAGTTGTAGGCCTGGAGAAATCCACTAGAGGCATTTTTGTGCCATGCTTAGATTGAAGTGGTATATCAAATTGGCCAGGGATGTGGGCATGCAACTTACTGATTACGTATTTTCTTATATAAATCTAATTAAACCCAGCCATGGCGAGCCAGACGTATGGTATAGATAGATGACATGATTAGTCAGTTAACTCCTAGATGGTGAGCTAGTGCATAGAAAAAGATAATTGAATTCTCTGACATGGGAGAGAAGAAGTTTTTAAGTTACTGTCGTGGTTTAGCCCCAGCCGGCAACTAAGCACCACGCAGCTGCTCATTCACTCCCCCTCCCCCAGTGGGACAGGGGAGAGAATTAGAAAAAAACCTCATGGGTTGAGATAAACCCAGTTTAATAGAACAGAAAGAGAGAAAGAAACAACAATGATAACAACGATGATAATACCGACAAAGGAATGTACAAGAACAAGTGATGCCCAATACAGCAATTGCTCACCACCCGGCGATCGACAGCCCATCCCCGAGCAGCGATTTCTGCCCCCCGGCCAACTCCAGTTTATGTACTGGGCATGGCGTCGTGTGGTATGGAATATCTCTCTGGCCAGCCTGGGTCAGCTGTCCCAGCTGTGTCCCCTCCCAGCTCCCCATGCACCCCCAGACTCGTTGCCTTGACTGCTCAGCAACAACCCAAAACATCAGCACCTTATCAACATTTTCTCATCCCAAATCCAAAGCACAACCTCACACTGGCTTCTGTGAAGACAACCAGCTCTATCCTGGCTGAAACCAGGATGGTTACTCATCTTTATTCACCTAACTACACATATGAGGCTACCAGGCTTAATTGATGCATGCCAGCACTGTCATCCTCAGCTATGAAGGACTCAACATGATGGTGATGTCATATTAACACTCCATGCTTTGGGCACAAATTTATTATTTGTTGCTTGTCATGTCTCCTGTGGAAAAGCATACTGCAGAGTAACACTGTCAATAGAATATGAATTTACAAGGTTTGGTGTGTATGTTGGGGAGCAGCCCCAGACTTAAAAGAAGGCAAAAGCAAAACAGAAACCTCTGAAAGAAACTGTACAGAAACTCAAGGTGAAACTTCCCAGTTAATATACAAGTCATGTTCCAAAACTCTTATCGAAGACTGAGGAGTGAAGGTGGTGAGAAAATAGTGTATTAGAAACCAGCCCCATACAAATGTCTTATGTATGCATTGCTCATGAGCTGACTTTATTCCACATTTTGTAAGGAAAAGTCTTCAATTAAAAAATGTGTGTTTAATACACATTGGGAACTCATACTGGTATTTACGAGTTTTACTTTTTCTGTCCTGGGCCCAGAGTGTGTGATCAGCAATGAAGTCTAGTTGGAGGCCAGTGACTAGCAAAACACCCAAGGGACAAGTACTGGGTCCATCCTATTCAACATCATCATTAATGATCTGGATGATGGGGCAGAGTGTACCTGCAGCAAGTTTGTTGAGTACACAAAACTGCAAGGAGTGGCTGACACCAGAGAGTTGTGCTGACAACCAGAGGGTCCTTGGCAGGCTGGAGAAATGGGCCAGCATGAACCTCATGAAGTTCAACAAGGGGAAATGCAAAGTCTTGCACTTGGGAAGGAACAACCCCTTGCACCAATGTATGCTGGGGACCACCCAGCTGGAAAGCAGCTTGGTAGAATATGACCTGGATGTCCTGATGGACACCAGTTTGAACATGAACCAACAATGTGCCCTTGCTGAAAAGAAGGCTAATGCTACCCTGGGCTGCATTAGACAAAGGACCGCCAACAGGTCAAGGGAGGTGATGCTTCCCCTCTGCTCAGCACTGGTGAGGCCACACCTGGAATAGTGTGTCCAGTTCTCGACCCCTCTGTACAAGAGAGACACAGACATACTGGAGAGAGTCCAGCAAAAGGCCACAAAGATGATTAAGGGACTGGAGCAGCTCTCCTGCAAGGAAAGGCTGAGAAAGCTGGGACTGTTTATTCTAGAGAAGCTAGGTAAGATGTAAAGAAAGTAGGATTTGAAGGTAGGATCTAATGTAGGTGGAGCCAGGCTCTTTTCAGTGGTGCCCAGTGACAAGACCAGAGGCAATGGGCACAATGTGAAAGACAACATGTTCCCTCTGACCATCAGGAAACACTTTTTTACTGTGGGGGTGTCCAAGCACTGCCACAGGTTGTCCAGAGAGGTTGCGGGCAACTGGTCATGCAGGGGGATTGGACCAGATGACCTCCAGAGGTACCTTCCAACCTCAATCTTTCTGTCCTGTGGTTACTTGAACTTCTGCTTAATATTATTTTGGAGTTTATTTTCATTTCATGCTATTGGTATTTAATGCCTGATAGAGATAGCTTTAATCCACAGTGTTTAAAGAAGAATACATTAATCTTTGACTTTTCTGCCTCCTCCTTTCATTTTTCCCTCCAGAAGATGTACAAGCTCCAGAGAACAGAAGAAAACATTAAATGATAATTCTGGGCTGCTCATAAGAAATTTTATTATTCTTATACAAAGTTTGTTAAAATCAAGTTTGATCTGTACTTACTCCATCAGGTTGATCTCACTGACAAAAAGAGCAAAATATATGTATTAAAATTAATAAAAAAACCCCAAACAAACATAGTTTGGATGAAATTGCCAAAAGACTGTGAATGGATAGAGACAATTCTGGGCCTAAGAAGCTGAAGAATAATTTAACTATGTTACTAAATATATGTGGAATCTTTCAAGAAACTAACTGACAATGATGAAACTCTCATTTTTTCCCCAATTATTATTTTCCACTGCTAAACTGACATCAAACTGAATAAGAAGATACAAGCATGAGAGAAATCACTGCACTGCAATAAAGTTCAGTATTCAGTTGCTTAAGTATGCAGTACAAGATAAAAAACCTGTGGTTTTTTTCACTTTTTTAAGTATTGTAAATAAGGAATCAGATCTGACTATATTATTTTGCTCGTTCACATGTCTTCATTGTGTTTAGGACGATATTCAAAGTGGTCCTGGGAGTAATGTTTGCAGGAAAGTATGGACTTATGTCCATGCTTATGCTATAGAACATTAAGACAAGACAAATATTATTAATTTACAGTACAAATGTTAAAATTTTATTTCATTTTTCATACCAACACTAGCTACAAAGATAATAAATATTAAAGACTTCCATTTAGGCTATTGAGTGTATCTGCAAAAAACAAAATAGAGAAACACAAGCCTTTCCATCATAAACCAACCACGATTCTAGGTACCAATCAAAGCCTTACTGAAGTGCTTTAAAACACACGGAACACTGACTTCTGATTCTCCATTATAAAGTATCTTTTTTTGAAAATCTCAGAACATTTTAGGAAGGCTTTTAGTCCTGCAGTCAGTTACCAAAAAGACAATATGCTAGAACAGAGTCCTTAAAATCATCTTTTTAGAAGGTGAAGGTTATATAACGGATTTTCAAAGGTGAAATCAGTAGATGTAGTTATAGGCCTGTAGAAAAGCAAAAGACATGCATTTTTCATGAGTTTTAGTTTTTACTTTATTTTCAGCACCAAACTGAAGAAAGCTGAGGCATATGGATGGGAAATCCATATTCACATAAGGAAGCACCATGAGGGATGACTGATCCTCATGAGAACATGCATGATGGACCTACTTTTATGCAAGGCAAAAAAAAAATTTAAAAATCATTCGAGTTCACAGAATCATCCATGGATTTCCTCTGAGCCCCTTATCACAGAGTGTTACATCTATGGGAGACTGAATCAGTCCTGCATTCCAGGTTTAAAAAACTTCTTTTTTCAAATCTGTCCACACTGACACGATTATTCTTACACTGATGTGTGCCCTTCCTGTGTTTCTTAGCACTGGGGTAATTCAGCTACATGGTTCTGAGGTTCACCATCATGTGTCTTTGGAAGAAAAGCTGACAAAGTCTGTTCTTTTAGTCCAGCATTTTTACAACTGAAAGAAGAGGGTGTCTTTGCTCCACCTTTCCCATTCTTGTCCTAATTATTCCCTCTGTGTGAAGGAGATGAGGTTGGGAGGGTTGAGAAAAAGGGCAGGCTTTGCAGCAATATAACACTTCTATTTGTTGTTAGTTGCCAAATTGCCTCCTTCATTTCAGAAGACAGTTGTAAAGAACAATATCTTGGAAAATACTCTATGATATGGTTCAAGACTATTCTGCCATCTCCAGCTAAACCACAAGGGCTGCAGCAAGGATCACAACCTCAACATAGAGGTTCCAGAGAGAATGGTGGTGGGACAAGGGTCTTTGGACTTAGCAACTGATGTGAGCAGCCAGAAAGGCGACTTTGTTAGAAAGGGAAAATTAATGAGCAGAATAAAGTGTCTGCTCAAATACTGACAGAGAAATTGCCTGCCAAACTGTTAGTCTGGCAACTAGGCCTGGGAGCCAGGAGCATCCTTGAGAAGCACAGCTAACATCTTTGAAGTGCAGCTGGGTACCTAGAAACCACTGTCATACTGAGATACTACTGGTAAGTGCAAAATCAGCAAACTGTAATGACAATTTAACATCTGAAAAGGTGAAAAATAGTCTGGAAAAAGGGGAAAACATCCTGAGAAAGTAAGAATTGGTAACTGCCGTGGCCTGCTCTAACTGCAAGAACAGAAAGACAGTCTGGAAAAATAAAAATTGTTCTGAAAGAACAGAAAATATTATCATCTACTTGATGCTCCAGGTAAAAAATAGAAATTCACAGCACCTATTGGCTGTCTGAAGTAGTGGTGTCCTATGCTCTCTTATGTGTCTGTGATATAAAAATTAATTAATGTTTATCCAAAATGGAACCTCTCTATCTGAGAACTTCCCATGCTGCATGCACTTTTCCTTTCCCAAACTGGTTGAACTCTCTGCACGAACTTTCTATGAGGTCTTGGACCCTTGCTGGGGATACCTGGCTGACACTAAACTCCATGATGTGGATCATTATTGTATATTACAGAATCTGACAAACCCATGGTAACGATCTTGATACACTCATACGCTGGGCAACCCTTTAGGTCGTGACATTAATATGATATGAAGAACAGAGCAGTTAGCTATCTGAGAACAACAGTTTTGACCTCTACCAGTTCTGCTACTTGGTGTCTTCAAGTTTTTATTCACATATTTGAAGACTACAATAATTTCTTCTCTCCATTGATATCTAAGACAGTGAATTCATCATGCATTCTTGGACCGGATGGCCAAGGCTTCAGGCTTATGCTGCGCTCAAACCCCAGCTCTGGCAACTCACTGGCAATCTGTTATGCTGGTATATATCTTTTGTACAGGAATGGATTTTATAATGTGTTAACAAGTATTATAATAGTGATCATCTTTTACAAAGCTTCTTATTCCCCATACTTACTCTCAGTATAAGAATCACAGAATCACAGAATCACTAAGGTTGGAAAGGACCTTCAAGATCATCAAGTCCAAGCATTAATCCACCGCCACCGTGTCCCCTAAATCATTTCCCGAAGCGCCACATCCACACATTTTTTGAACACTTCCAGAGATGGCGACTCCACCACCTCCCTGGGCAGCCTGTTCCAATGCTTGACCACCGTCTCGGTGAAGAATTTTTTCCTAATATCCAATCTAAACCTCCCCTGGTGCAACTTGAGGACATTTTCTCTCATCCTATCACTAGTTACTTGGGAGAAGAGACAAACACCCACCTCCCTACAACCCCCTTTCAGGTAGTTGTAGAGAGTGATAAGGTCTCCCCTCAGCCTCCTCTTCTCCAGACGAAACAACCCCAGTTCCCTCAGCCGCTCCCCATAAGACTTATGCTCCAGACCCCTCACCAACTTCGTTGCCCTTCTCTGGACACGCTCCAGCACCTCAACATCCTTCTTGTAGTGAGGGGCCCAAAACTGAACACAGGATTCAAGGTGCAGTCTCAAAGAAGGTGATGAGGGTAAAAGAAAAGAAAGTAAAAAGATGGCTTTAAACACCCCTTTTGATAAAATCTATCTACCCTCTATGTATCTTAAAATAAACATGTAATGTGTTACACATGTTAAAATAACACAAGTAAAATAACACATAAACTTAATTTGTCATCCTTATCAAATGGGAGAGTAGTGCACTGCCTGCAAGTCTTGCCCCAGACTAGTCATAACCTCAGTGTGGTCAACAGACATCTGACGTAGCCCAGTGCACTCTGCCATACAAGAAACTCCCTCCAAGTGAGAGTGAAACGATGGGAGCTGTTTCTGTAGAGTTCATAGAATATTTTACCATCATGTGCAGCAGAAAACTACTGTCAAGGCCATGAGGTCTATATTTCCACTGTTACTGATAAAAAGGACATATCTGAGCAGAACAGAAACATACATGAACAACAGGAAACAGATGCCTGTTTAAAACAAAAAGTACTCATTTTATGTTTCAGATTAAAGGCTTATGATGCACACATAAAGTCTGAATAACTAGGAATGAAAATTCAGTGCATTAAAGTTTTGCTAAGAAAACAGCTCATCTCACCTAAATTCCTGCACAAAGAAATACCAGATCAGTCTACAATGTATGCTGGCATTGGTACTTAAGTAAAACCTGGTCAATCAAAATTGACTACTGAAATTAAGTTTCTTTCTCATCACATTGAACATTAACAAAGATGTTATGAAAACTTAAACAGCAGTTTTTAATAATGGATCTGGTAAACCAGGCAAAGAAAATAGTTTCAGAAGTGTAGCCTCTTGCTGGTTTGCTGTTTTAACTTCTCAAACAACTCAACTGCAAATGTCAATGTTTTCTCATTACACACTTGAAGGAAAAATCCCAATCAATTTCTTAAAGTGAACAGTTGCCTGCATAGACATTGCATTTCAAAGTATTCTTCTTTGGACTTAACAACAAATTAGCCCTTATTAATTGCCTTGCTCTTCATTTTTCAAAGCCTTTGAGCAAGATGTTTGTCTACTGTGATTATTCTGGCATTAATATTCAGTGTAATGCAACAGGGATCATGTGTACATTATTTATTTCAACACGTTAGATTAATATACTGATTTAATCCAAAGCCAATTTAAAAGGAAAACCAAAGTCAGTACTACAAATGCTATTCCTAAGTAATAATTAATATTCTGGGCACGTATAGATGATACCCATTCCATAGATTTCATGAATATGAAGTTGAAATATAATTAATTCCCTGACTGAAATGCATAGTTGCTATTCCCCTGTACTTACACATTACTATTATTATTTAGATCCCACAAAATAATGGCTTTAAAAGAGAAAGCTAAATGTAACTTTTCATCTTAAAAAAATAAAATCTAACAAGACAGAGTAAATACAGAGTAAATCTCTTTGCTACAAAATGCAATCATGGACATGTTTATAGAATAGCAAATACTGTTGTGCAATGCCTAAGTTACCTCAGCACCTTAGCCTTAGTAATGCTAAGGCCACGCTATTTGCAGCTCTGTAACCTTTCACCTAAACTGCTGTAGAATTGCTTTACCAGAGCCTCTGTGGTTTTATCTTTCCTTTTGTTCCCATGCTGTTGTTCTCATGCTGTTGGTTTCATGGGCTTGCACCTGCCAACCCGATAATCTTGGTACAGAGGGTTCTCATGGGAAGTGGTTACCACTGGCATGCCAATCACTCCTCTTCACACCCCTGCTCTTTCATCTTGTTTTACAGTGTTTAGGTGTTTGCAGGGTTTCTTCCCAGTTTTCTCTAATATAGAGAAAACCAAACATGCACACAATAAAATAGACAACAGTTCTTTAAATGCTTGACCACTATTACCCAATAATACATGTGCACAGAAAATTAACAATCAATGTGTAATGCTTGCACCTCATTGGCATGCACCAAGCTGTGCTAACAGCGTCACAAACAGGAACAAATAATAGGAAGTTAGAGAGGGTCATGATGAAAAGTATATAGTGCTAAGGGCCAAAGGCAAGGAAAAGAAATCATGTTCATGATTGTTGTCACCTTCCTCCTGACCACTTCGTGCACTGGAGAGAACGCCACATCAGAGGAGGATGCTCGCTTGGGATCCTGTCACTGCTCTTCCAGGCCAGCCACTGGTGAGAGTCTGCATTTTCCCTTGCCCTGACCCTTGTTCTTGCCCTTTTTTCCCCACTTTTCTTCTCTCACTTCCCCTTTTTATTCTTCCCCAAAAGTAACTTTCATTATTAGATTTGTTATATGCTATCAGCTGCTCAAGAACATCTTCACAAACAAGGAAAAGAGAGAAAAAAAATACAAGAAATATCAAACCAATTAGTAACTAGAAAAAGCTGTGAAAGAAATCTTAGATTAACTTAAAACATGTGACCTGTGGCTAATGAGATATTAGATTGTTCTTCTGACATATTGATTTTTAAATCAGTGAGCTGCTCAAGGAGAGAAAATAACACTACTAGATCTGCCTCCAAATGACTTTTATTTTAATCTTTCAATATGATACTGACTTTGATAAAACCTCTTTGTGACCATTTCTTTGAACAATAATACATTTTGTGTTGAATTAAAGATTACAGTAATAGAATATTTTTCCCATAAGACACACCAGAATTATGTTTCCCATTGATAGTACATAAATGCATCTAAACCAATGAAATTTTAGTTTCACCTAAAAATAGTTTGTTGTTAAAGCAAATATTACTGTTTTTATGTAGTTTGTATACGGAGTCAAATGTTCTGTTTCATTCACTTTTTAAAGTTATTATTAGGCTTGGTTAAAATCCAAGGTTATTACTAGGCTTGGTTAAAACCCAAGGTTATTTTCCAAGTTTAAAAAGGGTAAAAAGAAACAGTGCTGCTCACTTTTGGTTGCAAACACAATCACTCAAAGATAGGGTGAAGATAAACTCCAAGGCTCTCAGCCCTTGTTGATAACTGGAATATTTGGTCAGGTTCCATTTTTCCCTGCTCACTTCATTCCTCTCTGTGTACTGCAGGGATATGGTATAATGTAGGAAGTCCTGGCCAACTGTTTCTAACAGCACAATCATGTAGCCTCAGTGACCAAAAAAACTAAGAATAAAAACAGTGCTATCCAGTTAAATCGTAAAACTGGTGTACTTTGGCCCTAATAAATAACTAATAGACACATGTAAATAAATACTAAACAGAATAAATAAATAATAAGGCCATGAAGGGTGAGAAAGTGATCAGGAGTAAACAGTGTAAATTTACCAACAGGGAGTCATGCTTGACCAACGTGTTTACCTTCTATGAAGAAATGACTGTCTTGGGACATGAGGACAGAGCAGTAGATATTGTCTACCTGGACTTCAGTAATGCTTTTGACACTGTCTCCCATATGATTCTCATAGAGGACCTGATGATGTACAGGCTGGAAAAGCTGACAGTGAGATGGGTTGAAAATTGGCATAAAAGCCAGCCCAGAAGGTGTTTGTTAAATGGTGATATCTAGTCAGAGGCCAGTGACTGGCAGTGTATCCCAGGAGCCAATACTGTGCCTAATCCTGTTTAACATCTTTATTAATCATCTGGATGACGGGGAAGAGGGTAGTGCTGACAACCAGAGGGACCTTGACACGCTGGAGAAAGGGGCCAACATGAACCTCATAAAGTTCAACAAGGGGAAATGCAAGATCCTGCACCTGGGAAGGAACGACCCCATGCAACTGGAGTAGTGTGTCCAGTTCTAGGCCCCTTTATACAAGAGAGACATGAACATACCGGAGAGAGTCCAGCAAAAGGCCACAAAGATGATTAAGGGACTGGAGTGTCTCTCCTGCAAGGAAAGGTTGAGAGAACTGTGACTGATTAGCCTGGAGAAGAGAAGTTTTAGGGGGACTCTTATTAAGGTATATAAATACCTGAAGGGAGGACACAAAGCAGATGGAACCAGGCTCTTTTCAATTGTGTCCAGTGACAGGACCAGAGGCAATGGGTACAACATGAAACACAGGAGATTCCTTCTGAACCTCAGGAAGCACTTTTTTACTGAGAGTAACCAAACACTGGAATAGGTTGCCCAGGGGGACTGTGGGGTCTCCATCCTTAGCAATATTCAGAAAACCTCTGGACCTGATCCTGGGAAACTGGTTCTAGATGTTCTTGCTTGAGCAGGTAGTTGGACCAGGTGACTTCCAACCTCAACTTTTCTATGATCCTGTGACAAAGTAGCAGAATCCCTAACAACATCTGAATACGATTCAGGAATTAATGTGGGTCAGAGTCTCTTTCACATACACAGTTTGCATTTGACCACCTTCTTTTGGAGGATAAGAGAATTTAATAATATTAGTGTGAATCACAGAATCACAGAATCAC
>NW_010549952.1:0-59082 GCF_000687285.1 Phaethon lepturus | reverse complement strand
GCCCCCGCCGCCGGCTCTCCCCGCCGCAGCTAGGTTAGCTCTTCAGCCTTGGTAATTTACAGCAGTTACCGGGAGTTACCCCGGCGGCGGCGGGGTATCGAACAAAACCGCCCAAGAGGGAGCCGGAGTTTCATTTCCACCTGGCTTTAAGAGATTAGGCCTCCAGCTGCTGCTGCTCTCCAAGGGAAAGGACCGGATCTTAAGCCAGAGCTGCACCCACGTTGAAGGCTATTTATTCCTGGGATGTCATGCCAGCACTTCCCTTCATTACATTATCTTATTTTCTGTGAGAAAAAGCAGAAGCAATGGCATCTCCGGGTGATGCTTTGACCTTGTTAAATTTACAAGAAGTTTGTCACAATGCAGTCAGTGAATCAGCATCTGGGAAAAACAGTGTCTGGAGCCCGTTCCTGCGCTTCAGAGGTGCTGTCCTCCTCCTTCACCTTCCCCTTCCAGCAATGTTTCTTCCTTACCTGCTAAAAATACCTGTAACATGCCCTCCTGCCCTCAACCCTGCGGCAAGGCTAGTTCACGTCACCAGATTAAAGTTACTTGAAATAGTCTAATGTACCATGTCATGTCCTCCTCCATCTTTTTCTCCCTGCAAGAAGCTAGACCGCTTAAAGAAGAATGCAGCCACTGTGGATGTCTTCTGGAGGGTTGCAGACATTCCCTAGACTTCAGTGACTCCAAGCAATTTCTGAAATGGGTTTCCTCCAAAGAACAGAGTACCAGTTTCATTAAATCAGCCTCAGTCATACAATTAAGATGACAGTAGTCAGTTCTTCAGCGTTTCCACAGAGATTTCCCTTTCTTCTCGCTGCAGTGGTTGTCCTCATTACCTGATGCAGATGGGAGAAGAGCAGGCTAGTTACAAGGGCTCTCATGCCCTTCTTAAAAGCAATTACATCAGGGAGAGTTAGCAATGTGCAGCATGTGATAAGACATTATTATATGATGCAATTCATTCCCGTGGATTACCAATTATCTAGCCCTTTAAGTTCTCTTATGGTTTCAAGCTTTTGCCCTGAATAGCTAAATTCGTTAGTCATGACAAGTAGGGGCTTAGTCATAAAAGACAACCGTTTCAATGAATTAATCCTTATTTTTCTCCATTATCAAGAGCTCATTTTGGAGCAAGATAGGCAAAACCTCTATTTTCCTATTAGAGTAGGTATAATCTGCAATCAGTAAGAATGCACTGAAGAGCCATCGTTTCTTAGCAATTCTGTCACAAACAATATTACATTGTCTGTATGGTATACAATACTGTATTGTCACAAAGCTGTGATTTTCACTCCTTATTACCCGATTACTGGGTTAAGCAGCCTAGTAGGAACATTAGTTTTTCAGCCAGATTCAGGAGTTATCAGAACCTCCTTGAGCTTGTGAGCTTCTTCCAAAGCTATGATTTACAGTTTATTGGGAAACTGCTTCACATAAAACAGGAACTATCAAGACACAGAAAAGCAGTCATACTCTGCTGCTGTAATCTTAAGATTTATTAATTGCTTTCATTTCTGAAACCACGCTTTTTTTTTCAGATTGTGTACTTGGAAGAAACACCGAGCTACTGTTCACTGGGGTTTATTGAGCTACAGTACACCAGAACGCAAGAGAATTTTCTTGCTACCAGTAACACAAAATTAAAGGAAAGCAAACCTTGATGTCATCTCTTTTTCCTACTTTCCCAGCAATTGCTCCAGCTGCATACTAAGCCCATGGTTTAGATCACCCTGTCAGACTAGATGTGGTTTGACAGCAAGTTCTGATTTTTCCTGAAGAAATGCTCAGTGTCTCCAAAAGGAATAACAAATCCCCTCCTCGAAGACTGGGGTGAAGGGAGATGGCCACAAGAGAACAATGAGGTTTCAATTCTCCGTAGATGAGCCGCCAACATAGCCAGGCTGCTCATGCTGCAGGAAAACCAAGAAGGAGGCATGTGGCAGAGGTTCTGAACAGCAGCAGAACATGGATTCCGATAGAGGCACTCCCATGGAAGTAAGGGATTGAATGCCTGGGCATTTCAGAAGGGAAAAAACGATTTCCTAACCACAGAGCCAAAAGAACAGCTTCTTTTGATGGCTTCTGGGCTCCAGGAATGAACTTTGTAGTTGGGAAGGAGCTTCAGGAGAAAAGGAACAAGAAGGTTGAATTTCTGCTGTCTTTAACAATTCGGTGCAATGAACAGACACCAGTACTGGCCAGGAGCATAACTTGTCAGCAGGGAGAGCGGCTTTAATGTAGATTCCATTGATCCTGGTGTCTCGTCAACAGCCATCGAGATGAAATTTGATGATATGCTTGTGTCATCAGTGCTGAGATATGTCTACGGGTAAAGGGGTGGTAGAGGATTTCTTCCAAGAGGTAACAAAAGGGCTGGGATCTCCATGACAAAAAGCAATTTTAAATGTCAAAGCTAGTTAGTGTCCCACAGATGCCTGAAGACACTGTTAGGAGTGCATCAGGGAAAACATTTACAAAGCCAGAACATAGAGAGTTTAACAGGAATAAAAATAAATAAATAAAAATACATAAATAAGTAAAGGAAGCCAAAGACAGAAGAATAAGCAACAAAATGAGCTAAAAAAGTGCTGAGAGGGCAGCTAGGAGATGAGATACAGAAACAATCTAATCTGCATCCCCATGCATCACCCAAGGCAAGGAGAGACTGGGCTACAGGACCATTTGTCCAGGCAAAGGAAAGATTTAATAGCAAAACATATAGGATCTGCGTACCCAACACTCTTGGTCGCCCAAGGTGGTTATCCCAGAAGCAATATTTCCTTTGATCAGACAGGTAATGATTTCTTTGGTGATCAGGGGCCGCAGGGGTTCCCTTCTCACACTTCCGCAGAAAGGTCTGACTTGGAAGTAAGAGCACTGCCAGTCCAAAGATACCCAGACATCAGGAGATGTTTGGACTATGCTAGCAGGGAGTTTAAGAGCAGCCATTGTTTCTGATTTGCAAAACACTTCAAGATATGCTTAAGTGTATGTTAAGTACACACATAAATCTCAATCTTCATCTAAGTTATTCACATTATGCATAGTCATATATATATGGTGTTAACCCACCTATTAAAAATAGATTTATTTATTTTTAGCAAACGCATTTTTTACTACTTTGTATAGAACAGCAAAATGTTTTAGTTGATTATTCAATACTCAAAACATTTTTCCAAGTTGCAATTCTTTCATTTGCACTACTTAATAAATAACCCAAATAAAAAGATTGTAACTTGGGGGGCGGGGGGAAACGTTTGTCTTCCTTAACTATAGGAAGCTATAAAGCAATCATAAAAACCCCAACCAACCAACCAACGAACCTCAAACCCACTAAAAAATCCACAACCCTGAAACACACGGACTTGCATTGAGGGAGAACATGTCCATTGTCAATGCCCCCAACTTTACGCATGAAGATCCGGAAAGAGTTAAACAGCATTTCAGGCAGATGATGCCATCTTCTGGTGTCACTTACACAGCTGTTGATTTAAAACCAGGATGACTAGTCTAGTCAGCTCATCGTCAGGAAGAAGGGAGAGGATGCTATTTTAAGCATCACTTTGTCCCCAGGGCAGGGTTCAACAAAATAACATTAATTCAGGAAGAGTCAGCGAAGCATTGACAGCGATGGTGGGAAAGCGTGCACCAGGCTGCCACCAGCCCCTCCCCGGGGGTGAAGTCAGGGTATATGGGGCTGGATTGCGGCTTGCTGAAGCAGGGCCTTGCGTCTCCGTCAAAAATCAGTCTGAACTGCTACTGAGGTTTTGAAAGTGTAACTACTAGTTGTGCCTAGCCTTGGTCAGCTGATCATCTTCTGCCCCGTTAACTTCTTTCTGCGGTCCTTAGGAGAGTCCAACGGCTGACAGGCACAGTACTAGTTTATTTTTACAGACATTCCTGAATAGATAAGATCTTGCCTGAATACGATACGATAGGTATTGTGCTGTGGTCAGAGCATTTCATTTTACCTGTCGGAACTCTAAGGAGGTGGTTGAGTACTCCTGTCGGACAAAAAGATTCGGGCTGATCTATCTGTTCCGGTACACGTTTTCTCTTATCATTATCTGCTATAGTATAGCCTTAATTAATTGCCTCCCTCCTTCATTTGCCCTTTGCTCTCTAATTGATCTTCCTACATTATCCTCCCTGTGTAATTACATTTGTATTAGAGTTAAATCAGTGTGTAATGGATTGAAGCCAGATTGGACTAAACAGATTTTCCCATTCTTAGTAGCAGAAACAATCGCAACTTTAGGGAAAAAAAAGAGCAGGTAACTGGGTAGCAGGGGAGAGGCTATCTTGGCACAGCAATAGGGCTCAAGGCATCTCCCACATTTCTGCACAGGGGATTTGGGGCCATCACGTCTCTTCATACCTGCCTATCCACTCGCCCTGAGACTGGGGAGGGACGCTGCACTACATAGTTTTCACAGTTGGTACAGGGAGCACCACTTACTACTTACTACTAACACTACTATGTATGGAGCAAGAACGGGAAGATGATGCCAATATTCAGAGAAAAGAGTAGACAAAGCCACCGAGGACTGGACATAGCCCATGTTCAGGAAGCAGTTCTGCTGCTTCACTGCTATTCCCTTTTAATTTTCATATTTTAGCTCTATTCCAACTACATTATTTTTTTTTCCCCTTAAACTGTAGTTACTGGGTGACAATACAGACTGTGATTAAATGGGGTTAAAATAATAGCAAAACGTAACTTGCATGGGTGCTCTTCATTAATTTTTTGAGATTACACCATTAAAAAAAAAAAACCAAAGCGCACACAGATGGCATTTCGAGATAGACTTAGGTGACCTGGAAACAAGCAAGTCACTGACAAAGCAGGGAACTTAACTTGAAACTCCCTGTTCCTCCACTTCAGGAACAAACATTCTCACATTCGGCAATGTCATTTTGGGTACTGACCGTCGCTGCAGCAGGACAGCACACAACCACACCAATTTAGGGACAAGGGAGAACTTCACAGCAGCTGGCTTCAGACATTGCTGCTGGGCTCCTGCAAGTAGGATGCTGGCATTCCCAGCTTTTCCCTTACACAGTCAGTGAAGATGCAACTACCTTCAGTCAGTTAACAGAAGTTGTCTGACAGTGTTCTGCAGTGACTCCTTTAAGAAGGCTCTGTATTCCCCAGCAGGAGGACAAGGCACACAGGTTAAGTACTTGGCGAGCTGGGTGCTTATAAGGACAGAGTAACATAGGAGTAAGAATTGCAGCCTGCTTCAAACTCATATTCTTAGTCAGTGGACTTTCTTACCAAACAGAAGTGAAATCAGTATTGCATTCTCTCACCAGTGCATCTTCACATTCTCCTCCTGGCCACTTAAGTAAAGCTTTGTGAAGAAAATTACACATATATGTTCTCATTTCACACATAAGCTATTCTCACACACTATTGCTGGCCTGCACGAGAAATGCGGCCATTAAGTGCATTCAGGCACTCTGCAAAGAGCCCGAAGGCTGCTTGCTTTCCATGTAGGCGACAGCAATGTATCAGGGTAGCTAGAACGTGACCTCCATTAAAGACAAGCAACAGGCTCCCCAGAATGAGAAGTTCCAGCTGATGCAGTTATGGTCGGATGTGGTGGGAAGCACAGCAGCCCTCATCCCGAATCTGCTCCCGTCGTTCCCCCCTTGCCCCCAGTCCCTACGCCCGACTGTGTGCCCTGGCTTCAAGCAACACTGCGTTACCCTAAAACTGCCTGTTCTTTTCCCAAGAAATCTCCTTCCAAGCAGCTGCCTGCTCTAGGGCACTTCCAGGGTACAAGTGGTTCCACAGCAGGGCTCCACACGCCAGTGTACCACTATCTCCATGTGGATGGCTTTCCTGGGAGATTAACAGACCCTGGGTTGCTTTGGCTCAGACAGCAATTCCCCGTATCTAATGTTTTCCACATAATTAGCTGCTTAGATCACAAGAAAACCAGTTATCTTCCATCTGCCTTTGTTCAAATGTAAACACTTGGATCTTCACAGCTAACCCAACCTCTATTGCCTGGCTCTGCTGCTACACAGGAAACATTTCCTCTCCCTGTTACAGAGATGTCTTTCCTTTTTTCTTCTTTCCCAAGTAGCAGTTTACTGTGAAAACATGTTTTAATTTATGAAAGTTACTCTCCATCCTTCTAAGAATAAGTCTGAATAGTGCAAAACCTGGAAGTAGAAGAAATAGGGAAGCAGGATTGGAAACGGTTTCTCTGAAGCCAAGTCCAGGCAGTGTGTTGAGATGACAAGCCTATATAAAGAGTGTTTAGTTTGCTGGAGCCTGCAGAGCTTTCCTGTTTGAAGATGTGAATTTCTACCAGGATGCTCTATTCTGAGGGTGTGAGCGGTTCTTCCTGCACAGTACTGGCAACCGAGAGGAAGGCTGACCAGCTGCACACATGATGCCCAGTCCACCTCAGGATAAGTCGGTCGCCTCCTGGAAGGCTGCACTCTCTGAGGATTCTGCCTCAAAAATCACAACGACCGTAATTAGGAAATAGGAAACATTTCTGTTATTCTCTACAAAGGAGTTGGAAGTAGTGGAGGAAAATGGACTGTCAGGGAAGGAAAGGGAGTCTCCAAGTCAGCGCCTTAGGAAAACCGCAGAGGGCTGCAGCAACTGTCATCTTGTTTGGAGCAAGCGGGGAGAAACCCACACATACAGTCAATTGTAAAGGATTAAAAAAAAGGGACAGCTCTGCAAACAGAACAGGATATTGGTCAGCTGTTGTTTGGAAAATGAAGGAAAAGCCCTAAAGCAGAACTAGAAACAAGATGCCTACAATTAAACACATACCAAAACTCCAGTCAATCTATAGATTAAATAAATTAGATAAGCCTTATTAGAAAAAAGAATCGTAATTTTCTAGTATCTGGCATCCAAGGGAAAACTCTGCACATTACACTTGAAGTCAAATCTAAATTGCTGTAGATAAACTACATTCAAATATCCTACCTGAACAACACTCCCTAATACATAGTAAAGCAGAAATCACTATTCATGTCATATTGCAGATATGCACGACATTCAAATAAGGGAATTAAAAAAGAATAATATCACATCCTTAACACACACTTCCAAAACAGCACACACAAGTAACTCAGTCACTGGTATTCTGCTGCTGCGTACCAGTATCAGGAGAAAGTAGACTTTATAACACCACTCCCTCTTCTTTTTTTAAATGAAGATTTCGATGGACTACAGTATTATTCATCACACTCCCTTTTCCTGCACTTGAAGCACACAATTAATGGCTAGAAATTCTTAAAGATGACTATTATAGCTCTACTTTACAGTAAAGCTACATCAATACTAATCCTTTAAGTGAAACTCATTCAGCATATGGCACACTTAACGTATAGCCTTTGGAGTTTATGAAATCCTTTTCTCCACCTTGCATTTTTCCAGAACCTATTAAAAGTTAAAAAACCCTTGAGCTGGAGCTTTTAAGTAATTAGATGAGGATTTGACTATACCAAGTCATAGACATACAGCAATCTTGGAGACATTTTCAGTCCAATTTACCATGAAAGTGATCAACGTTTGTAGTGAGAAGAGTCTATACCACAGAGCTCGGTAGCTGTCATTTGCCAAGCGTACAACTTCCAATCCGCAGAAGAAATGACTTCACATTTTCATTAAACCTCAAAAGGACTTAGGGGATATGTTAAAGAAGCAAGGTTATTTTGATATATCAAGGAGAGTAACTTGTTTTTGCTTTTTCAGACTCAGTTTTGCAACAATTCTGCTTTCAAAAAAAATTCATTCATACTTCAGAGTACATAGGTCATAGTCATTCCCAGAAATGAACCTAGTTCTACAGAAAGCCTCAGACACAGGTACATCATGTACATGTAAAGAACAATTTGTCAGGGAGCAGCAGTTCCAATGAACGCATGGTGCAGAAAGAGCGATGAAGCAGCTAGATGATC
Source organism: Phaethon lepturus (assembly GCF_000687285.1). Classification (NCBI taxonomy): domain Eukaryota; kingdom Metazoa; phylum Chordata; class Aves; order Phaethontiformes; family Phaethontidae; genus Phaethon; species Phaethon lepturus. Next base: position 51,138 of record NW_010549952.1, on the reverse strand, counting down.
TTCAAGGTCCCTTCCTACGATTCTATGAAGTGTGCGCTGGCATACCCCCAACCCTGCCATCACGCCTTGCCTGACCGAGGCAGCGACACTGAAGCGTCGTGGGTTCCTCTGGCTATTCTCCACAGATATGATCTATTATCATCTCTCCTTGTGGACTTCATACTGAATAGAAAATCAAGCATCAGTTAAGCAAAAAATAGTTCATTTTAGACACCCAAGTTTTTTGACAAGCTCCCAGTATTTAAAGCTCTGCAAGTGTTTTTAACTGTCAGAACTTTTAACTTACAGAACATAAGACAAAACATGTTTAAACACAACTTGGATTAAAAATAGCTCTTTATATAAAAAGCTAAGAGGAAAAATACACTGACTGCATCATATATAGGCAAAATCACAGCTTGACCTCCCTTTGCAGGGTGCTGGACTAGGCAGTGTCCTGAGGTTCCTTCCAACCTCAATGACTCTACTATTTATAAGAAATACAGAAACATTATCCAAATTACAGGAGAACCAAACAGCAGAAAATTCAGACTGTTCGCCCAAAGTTACAGCCGAAGTTTCTCTGGCAGAACAACTGTCTCGTCCTGATTATTCCCAGGCCTCAGGTCACAACTCCCAGACCATCCCTCCCCTTCTGTACACTGTAAGCACAGGAAATAATCACAGAAGCTGAAACCTTTTGGAAAATAGTGCATATGCTGTGGTCAAAATCATCAAACCACCACTAATATCCTCCAAAATTTACAGTGATACTGCTTGCACGTTGTGAAATAAACACATATGCAACGTGTCCATGTTTTGATATGTATTTTTATTTCCCTGCAGTTTTCACTTATCAAGAACAAGTAACAGGGAAAGTTGTCTGAACTAGTGCATAAACAAACATTCTGAAACACCACTACACGTATCTAATTTACAAGAACCGTATAAAAAAAGTCACTAAAACACTACACTACGAAGGTGTCCAACGCTTACAGTCAGACTTTTTCCAACCCGTTACTTGCCTTGTAGCCACAGGAAAACTCTCCAAAGTTGAAAAGACAATCTTGCCACAACCCTCCCTCCCCCCCACCACCTGGGATGGCTCGATATCTAGACATCCAATAATTAATTATTGCAATGATATATAATGCAATACATACCTGGTAAAATATCCTTTATGTGGTGTGTTACAGTTTTAAAGCCGGTTAAAATATGCAGTCTTCAGATAAAATGTAATCAGTCGAAAATTTTCTCATATCTGCACAAGTTCATGTGCGCTAGATGCATAATCTCCCTAGTCAGGTTTTTTTCCTGTGTAATTATTTTTTATAAACTGGTATTATAAATAGAAATATACATTCAAAATATATGGAAAAGTGAGTTACTACATTAAATTTGCATGTATCGATCCATCCCTTTCCCCTGCACAGTAATAGAAAATACTATTTTGCCTTGAACTTCATATTTGACAGTGAAATGCCACTAAAGTATTTACCAAAAAGTCCATCTAGTCAAATTGTGAAACAAAATGAACCAAGTGAAAACTTTACATTTCCTTTAGAAAAAAATTACAAGAATTTTGTTTCCTAGCTATGAATCTTTAACTTTTTTTTAGACACAAAGTTGGATTTATTTGTACAAGATACAAAATGTAAACATGGCAAAATAAATAGTTAAAACAAGTGATGCAGGATCCCATTTCATGCTCATGATCCCATTAAAGAATTATTTTTTAATCCATTCAGTTGCAAATTCAAGTGCAAAAGCATGATGATGAATATCTACTATTCAAGTAACAGAAATAATATTGATGATACAAATAAACTATTTTACAAGGTAGTGATTTTCCCAATTTTACAAAATTTACATTATATATCGACTTAATACACGATATAATGATAGTCCATTTAGGTCCATTTCAGTTCTCTGTGATCCACAGAGTGCTGTATTTTGCATTCAGTTGGAATATAAATGACTACACCATTAGTACAGGTTGAGACACTGGGTTGAGGTTATGTCACTTCCATGGCTACTGTTGTCTCTGCTATGCCATTTAAACCCAGTCGTTCTGGTTCATGGTTCTCTCTGCAATAGAAGAAATATTCAGTACGTACAGCTAGAACATCAGTATTTCCTTATGTAGTTTTAATAACTTCTTACGTGCGCTATGTGTTTTTACACAGCTGTTGCCTGGATCAGGGAGAAACCTTAACACACACGAGAAACAGATTATTTAAAACTAAATATTGGCATTTAAGAACTGCTTTTACTCCACTAACAGTGCAGTCCCTTCTACAAGATTATTGCATTTAACTGTAAATGACCAGCCTAAATTATGCATAAGAGTACTGAAAAGCCTCCTGAAGGAACAAAGTCAAGCTACGCCGTCATGACTTGGGATCAGTTATTCCATGAGTGAGCAAAGCACTGTTTTAATGTATTTCCCCCCCACACACCCCAATTCCGCTTTAGCACTAGTGCAAGAAATCTGAAATATTTTTCTACTTTATTATCACTCTCTGTAGAGAAGCCTAAGACCTATTCAGCTATGGTGGTACTTTTCAGGCATTTCCTGACATGACTTGAAATACCCCTCTGACTTGAGGGAAGTAAGAACTAAATGCATTAATGATATAGAAGTATGCTTTAAGGCACAGTTGCCAATTTTAAAATACCTTTTTCTCAATCTATGCAGTGACCAAATTAGACATGCAATTTTCCATCTCAAAAAGCTCTTTGCAACTTCTTCAGAAGCATTATAAGATAATCAGTAAGCCATATTTGCTAATACCCATTTTTTACTTTTCTAATTCATAATGTGACTTTTTTTTTTAAAAAACATCATACAAGCCAGCGGAGACTTAAAACAAAGCCCAGATATCATAATTTTCAGAAAACGTAGCCAACTGCAAGCTCCTGCCACTCCTGTGAAACATCTTCTAAGTATCCGGAAATAATAGTGCTGCTGTCCAATGAGAATAAATACCCATCTATATACGTAACATGCAGGCTGGCACATCTCTGGTTTATAGTTTACATGAATATGTAACGCAAGTATCCATATGTATATATAAAATAGGTATGTGCCAGCCTGCATCTTACAACATGGGTACAAAATGTCGTGGAGAGAACATGTGGCCAGTTTGACAGAACCTACTTGCAAGTGCTGCATGAGAAGGAAAAAACGAAAATGGTTAAAATGAAGCCATTTTAAACACAATGTAAGTTTACCAAAACTACTGGTGCCTAAAATCAGTGCAAATTATTTGGGGGTTAATCTGCAAAAAGATGGTCTTGCATCAGCTCTTGTGGTTTGTCACGGTCACACTGAAGATGCCAACAGCTGGACATTTTCGTGAAGTTGAAGCTACCGACACTGAGAAGTCTCTTAGAGGTGGAAACAATTCTATTCAGTGCTCTAGCGCAGAGTTGGGCACACGTATGGAGATATTTATGTAGCACAAACGTAATTTAAAACTGCTCCAGCTTGCTACACACTTACCGTGCTATACTGCTGATGGCACTGCTGGGAGTTACCTTTGGCACTCTGTCCATACTGGCAGCAACTGTGGCAAGTTTTAAGGCTGTTGGCGACGGTGCTGAAGTCCGTGTGTTGATATGCACATTGACCGGAGAAACAACACTGACGTTGTTGAGGTGCACTGCATTCGTCAGGCAAGAATTGTTCATGGGAAGCGTTTGAGGGCTGCTTGTGCACAACGCTGGAATTAAGTGGTTTGTGGTGGTGTGGCCAACTGTCCTTACAAGCTGTACAGTTGAAATCCCTGGGCTGGATGATAAAGCCATGTTGGTGGAGTACAAAGTTCTAGAGGTTCCTGTTACAAAACAAATGGTGTTAATTAAAAATATGCCATCCCTTAGATTCAAAGCCAAAGATTAACCCCAAAGTATGTATGGTGCTGGAATTGTGCAAGAATCTGTTTTTTAAAGATTCACAAAATGTAAAATTTTAGAACTATTTCTAGCTAACATTAGAAATATTTCATGGGTTTTTTCATTCACAAGAACACCAAAGTTACCGTGTAACAAAGAACTTTCATATTGCCCAGATTTGTACACCACTTTGCATTAAAGTGGCAACATTCCCCATAAAAGTAAATTGAATGGGGAACACCTTAGCTAGGCAACCTCAAAGACCAACTGTGAAACCAAATTCTGATGCACTGAATCACCTCCTTACTCTTACCTTGTTCTGCTGGCAACACAAAGAGGTTCTGGGGACCAGTGTCGCTCAAGGCTGCAAAACTAGGGGTCTAAGACTAGGCAAAGTAGAAGACTCCTTTCAGATTATGCTGCAGTGCTCCGTTTGCACTTCTGAGCTGGGAGAAACTTCAGGTTTCACAGTGTGTATTCAAACAAGAGGTCATCAAGTTTCATCTTGGTATCCTAGCTATTCACTGGTCTGATTTTGATCATAAAGGAGCTAGATACATTTTCCCCTAGATTCTTATTCCTGAAAAAACAATCTGCTTTCAATTAATTTACAAATCTTCCTATCCTAAATAGCAATAGCTATTTTACATCGTTGCCACTTACAGCTCTGGAACAGTAACAGAAGTCTAATTTTATATGCACAATAGTTGCAGTGGTTTTCATCAACCGTAAAGCTGTGTACCATGTACCGGCATGGTACTCTACCATGTGCCTGATCTTATACCCCTCAAAACATAACCCTCTCAGATGTGATCTTAGAGAATTATACATAGATATATTTTGCCTTCCTGGAACTGTTCCACTATATTGATTTTATTCAGTTGTGTTTTTTTCCCCTTCTGTTCATTTCATATTATTATTAACCCAGCCTGGCAGAAGGTCTATAAAACTAATCACATCATAAGCTGTTAAAACAACAAATTACTCTGAAAGCCTTTTATTTGTTATAGCTGTCAAATTCCAAACAACATTTGTCTCTCAGCAACATGGCTACTGCACCAGCATGACTGGCATTACTGCCTTCTGGCAATGAAGGTTCAGAGGCAGGGGGGAAGGTAGTGGATGCCCATGTCTCAACTATTGCCCAAAGTTGGGAGGAATCCTAAATGCAATGAAATCTGAAACTTACAGCAATGTCAAAAGAACTGCTAGAGGTAGTTGATTAGTGTGTTTTTGTCTGAATACACAAGTGAGATAATGACCAAATAATGTAGCAAAACTTTTCTATTTCCTCCTCAAAGTACTTAATGTTTTAAGCAATTGATTTTTTTTTTAATTGCACATTCAGACAATTTTTAAAATGCTGTCACGCTTCTGATCATAACAGATTAGTAAAGGATAAAAGCCTACAAAAGAAAATAGAAACAATGCTCTTCCAATGTAAAAGAACATGTGGTAGTTGTATTACCATAGAAACCCATATTCCATTGCACAAAAGTATTTTAAAGAACAATATTTAGTCTATCGCAACTAATATATTTGAGGTTTTTGTTTGGTTTATTAAATAGTATTTTAGAAATCAGAAATAAGATCAGTTGACATATTCTCAGCTCACACTAGACCATGAGTTTTAAGAAATCATCACCTGAAGGCTGGACAACACCATTAATATTGTTGTGGCTGGTGTTTTGTTCCTTCGTTACCTCACTGCGACTAGGAGCAGGTGCACTAACCACTGCAGATGCAGCAAAGTGGGCACTGGCTGAATCAAGTGTTTTCGACATACAGTCGGAGGTGCTGGAGCCCTGTGGGAATAAAAAACCCGTATTTTTTCTTTATAATCACCTAAGTACAAAATGAAATACCACATTAGGATTGCTGTAATACACAATTACCAGCAAATAAACAAACACACTTTCTAAACATGTTCTAATGCACTGTAACATTAAATATTTCTGTATCACAAGTCTGATGAAAAGTTGAAAGTTAGTGTCCAAATGAGTGTTGAGCAAGTCCTGCCTAATTCAGCCATCAGTGGCAAATGCAGTTCTTAGCACAACAGATCACTTTCACAAGGTGCTGTTTAGCCCATGGCAAGGGGGGTTGGAACTAGAGGATCTTTCAAGGTCCATTCCAACCCAAACCATTTTATGATTCTGTGTGTTTGAGAAGTTTCCTCTAAGAAAAAAAACTATGCCTTAAGTTTCCTTCTCTCTTCTGTCTCCAGGCAGCAAATATACCACAACTGCAAGTCTAAAGAATTTTCAGTATTTATGGTACATTCATTCTCAGAGTAATTTGTACCACCACATAACTGTCCACCGCACGCTGGAAGTATACATCCTCTATTAGTCCAGTTTCTCTGAAAGAGCGGTAAGTACTGGAAAGACACCCTGAAATGGCTGAATGTATCATTCTGCAATTTCAATTTATATTAACTAAGAAAATTACTTTCCATAGACATCCATAGTGTCTTAAAAATCCAAAATTCATTCCTGTTATTTAAAATGTCCTGGTATCATGTCTTTATCCTTACCAAAAAAAAAAAAAATAATCGGTAACTGTCAATACAGAATCCCTGAATAATCAAAGTAGAAAACAGTGAGGGCAAGTGACAAACAGCACTGGCAATTAGATATAATAAGCTCAAAAGTAAAGTAAGTTTTCCTGGTAACAGACAATAGCAACAGCTTTTATATTTTCTTGTTAAGAAACTTAGAGAAAACTAAGCTCAACAGAAAACGATGTATTCTTCCCTTGCAAGGCGTTAGGAGGAAAAATGTGATTCTTTTAGAAGAAAGAAGTAGGAACATTGGGGACAGAAAGGGGGAAGGAATCAAATTAAATATGCAAAACTACCTTTTTCCTCTCAGAAGCTACCAATTTTTAGTACTCACTGAATATCTGTCCATAACAGAATATATTACCTCATAAAGTAGTTTTAATAAAGAAGTATATTCAGAGCACTTATACAAAGGAGGAAGAAACAGTGTGACTTGACAGAACACTGGGCGTTTCTACACTGACTGACTCTGTGGACACAACTAGCATTAAAATATGAAGTCTCTTACTCAACTTTTAAAATGTAGCCATGATACTTAACTTTACAAAAAAACCAACAGGTTTTGATGTTGAAACTTAAAATATTATCTCATTCGAAACACAAAAATGAAAGCAAGGTATTTGTACTAGCTACAGCACAAGCTGCCTTCTGAGCACTACCCAGCAAACTGGAAAAGCATCTTGACTAAAACCCATTCTACATCCACTCTAAATTTTAACATATTTACTCAAGTGTTATATTTAGCTTGTAATAGAGGCGAAAAAACACAGTAAGCAAAAAGGAAGATGTCAGCATATGGCAACATTTAAGGTGCATTACCTGTGCTTTCGGATGTGTCTGTTGCGAGGAATGCTGAGATTGCTGTTTCTGCTGAAGCTGAGCAAGTTGTTGCCTCTGCATTTGAACTAACTGCTGTTGATGTGTCTGAAATTGTTCCTCTGTGATACCCCCTGTTACTACAGAAAAGAAAGTGAAGCTAGCGTTAAATAGGCCTGCACAAAACAAAACAAAAATACATCTAAAATGCAAGAGTGCATCTGTGTTGGATAACAAATGCTTGAAGGCAACATTATGTTGTGTTAGATGCTTGCAAAGTTCTTCATATATTCTTATGTAAAGGGAAGGTCAAGCTAGATTTGTTTGTTGTGTTCTTTTTAGCACTGAATCAATTTGTAACAAAAGGATTCATAACTTTCATTACTTTTAAGTAGTTTCTATCTTTGGTAGGTTTCTCTCCAGTAGCTTTAAGCAAAAGCTTAAAGAAATTACTTTCCTGGCTTTTGGGGGGGGGGAAGCATGTCCTAAAAATCATAGCTGAGGAAGAAGTACACTGGGCTGAGCTGCATGTCTTCTCCCCCAGTAAATGTTCTCTGTTTATTGCTGTACAACTTTCCTTCCTACAGTTCCTCATAATTGTCCTTTTCTCTGACTCCAGAATGGACTCTAAAGGAAGCATACACCTGGCTTTTGAGACACCTACTTCAACAGCACAACCAGAATTTATATATTTAAATAGTTTGTATACAGTTCCATACCAACCCTCACTTGAAAGGGCTATAAGCTAATATAGGGAGACAGGGACAAAGCTAAGCTCCAGGTCTAAAACTCAGTAAATGTTTGCAAAGATCACAAAGCTCTGTTTATTTAGCAAATCCAGTTTGAAGCTCCTATTTCACACTTTTTCCTTCCTGAAGAAAATGCTTAAGTTTCACCTGAACAGGTTTTTCCTCTTTTTTTTTTTTTAATGGAGTAAGAGTTTAAGAGTGACATAATACTTTTGCTTATTTATGAGAACCAGGTTAATGCAACCCCAGTAGTATCACACTCAACAAGTGAAGGGAATGGTGAAGTCAGAAAAGCTGTTCTCAATATTCTCCCCCTGAAGAACTGCACACTTGATAATTGAAAATACTGTCCAGCATTTCATGTTAAAACCTGAGTTTGTGCAGCTGAGGCTAACCTGAGAACTAAGTTCTCCTAGGAGGAAGTAAAGAGAGAATCCATTTTTCAAAGATTCCCATTAACTACATTTCAGCAGTTTATTCTGAACTATATTTTTCCAAGATTGAAGCTGTCATTCATCTCAAACACCTGGATTCTGCAGGAATATCATCTTATCAAAGAGACTCTGACCTAACATTAATATCTTAAGTGATCTATCTTTTGGGGTCTGGCTCTTTCATTTGCTAGGTGTAATACTCGCGGTTGTCCTGAAATTCCATTCTGAATAAAAACCAAAATTAAGACTGTGGCTGTGTAGAAGTTAGTACTGAAATGTCTTCTCTACTGCTACATTAGTAAAACAGACTTCAACCATGGTAGGAGGGAACTTAAAAATCCAATGACTTAAGCAGTTACTCCTATTAGATCCTAGAGATTTTACTATAATTTCCAGCCTACTCTAAAATCAATTTTAGTTTTTCAATCAATATATTGCTACTATTTCATATTTAGCTGTACTTTGTTCCTCATGAGGATTCTTACCTATTACTACAAGCATTTAACTCAAGGTTCAGTCAGCTAAACTGGCTAAGTTCCCTCACAACTGTCTCCCAAAACGTGTTGCATTACTAAAGGCAACAGAGCCAAGAACAACATTACAGAACACTACATATATACGTGTATTTCTATTTTTAAGTTCTGAGGTAACATTCCAGAACATGTCTTTTGTTTTATAAAAAAGTGTTTTAGAATAAGCTTAAACGCTACAAAGAAATACCTAAATTGCATTTAGCTGTAATTAGCTATTATTTTTCTGCAGTACAGGGGTATTTATCCAGACCTCAAAGTTGCATTCTTCTATGCACTATGAAGAGATAGCATAGAAAGCAGTCTCTACATCAGAGGATTGTCTAATTTAGTCTATGTATCAGTCCTATGCTTTCAATCTCCCTTCCCTCTCAGTTTGCCACAGACCATGAAGTCATGAAACACTCTACTACAAGGTGCAGGGAACATTACAATAGCAATGTCGTCATCACTTACTCTGCCTTTACATGTTTAAATTGCACTTGGTTCACCACCTATCACCAGATATTTATTCAGTGGTCAGACTGAACTCAGCTGTTAGACTTGTTACAAAACAGCAGATGTTCATTAGCACATTTAGTATCATTTGCTTCTGCCAAATCAAACCACTGAGGGGTCCTAAATAAAAAAAATACCAAACCTCTATCATGTCCCAACATGGCCTTTAAGATTATAGTTAAGTGCAAGTGTTCTATACTTCTTATAAAAGGATCTATTTACCAGAATTTTAGCTTCCGGTGATGAGTGTCAGGATTTTCTATATTACCACAGCCAGGATTTGAGGCTTTAATCAAAGATCATCTTTCATGTAGCCCCAGAAGTGGTATTTCATTAATTACTTCTACATGCTATTGAGTTTTGGCAAAAAGATACCTCTAAAAAGTAAAAGCTTGTTCCATAAGCAAAATTCTTCAACCGAGAATGCCATCATCTGCAGTTGTCTTTTGTGTCTAGGGACATGGTAACTAAGCAGGTAACTATTTGAGCAGATCACTATACCTGGCAGCTGAAGCTGACTGGAAGCCAAATGCAACTTACTGACTGTACTACAAATTGCTGAAGATTTTGCCTAAAGTCTACTTCTTTCTTCTGTCCCAAAAATCAGCTGAGTTGCACTCTAGGAATTCAGCAAGCAGGTTAAATATTACTTCACTCTCCTAAGTAGTACCATCTACAAATTCCTGGTAACTTCCTTCCTCCATCATCTCTACTGAGGATCAGATGTATCCCTGGCTCATCAGTTGATCTCATTCTAGATTAAACCGAGAATTTTTCTGAAGGTGTCTCTGGCAGAGACCAGCTTACTGTTCCAGGTACAGTGTGTAAGACTACAAAACGTTTACCCAACTGGCCAAAGGGATCAGACTGTTTCAGTGACCTTGTCTCCTGAAGTTCCTCAAATTCAGTTTTCCCATTTGCAGTTGTTATAACATGAGCAAGAGAATAATTTAGCTTGAAACAGTGGTTCTTTATTCATACACTGATTAGACACTTTCAAGAAAAGACTAGTCAGACATTTTAAAAATAAGTCTTTCTTTCTGTTTGTACAATGCCTAGCATTTGAGGAAATACCAGCATAAGAGTCACTTTATTAATACAAGTGAAAAATATAATGCAGAGGTAACTTTAAAATATTCTTGTGCACCGAAAACCAAAGCAAGCAATTCCAAGTCTTCTCTAAACTAAAAGAAAAAAACAAAAACAATCAGTTTAACTACTGTCATTGTTTCCTCTAGAGGTAGCTTTATGCTTACAGGTAAGTGTGCTATAAAATCAACAGATGTCAACAGTCATCTCCCAAACAGAATTACTTTAATAAAATGCAGTGATAGTACCTGTGCTGATTTAATGCACAACCAGGCTTTGACCAGCCCTTCCAAAATTTACGCACTACTAAAGAGAGAAAAAAAAAAAAAAAGAAAAAAGAAAAAAAAAATTCTAACAGCAGTGCCTCTCACTGGCTGAGTTATTTGGTGAAGACTTCTGCTGTCTATTGCATCTGATCCTTTACCAGAATTACAGGATCTGTTTTGTAATTTAAATCTGGAAAGAAAAAGGTCTTCCACAACCATAAACTTCCCTGCATTATGCACTTCAACTACTGATTGATCTCTCTTCTAATCGAAATGTATTCTTCATATGATTTCTAACATTATATAACAGATGTTAATTATTATCCCTCTACAAAGTGGCTTAGACCCATCAGATTTGGTTTTATGCTTTTTTTTTTATTTATAGCTATTTCTCCCATCATTAAAAAAGCATACTTCTCTATCCTTTCCTTTAGTTCCCTTCCCCTAAGAGGGCAAATCCTGAAGTACAGGAGTGCTAGTCCACGTGGGTATATAGGTCTGCCACTGATTTGCCATGTGGCACCAACAATTTAGGGTTTTTATTCTTGTTGATGGTACTACCTGGATCAGGAAGGGCTGACATTTCTTTCTGCTGTCTACACAGTTCCCTACCAAAACACAGGCCCCCTCCTTTCACTGAATATACTACTTAAATAAGAAAACAAAAGTGAGAACAACATTATGTGCCATCTTTCCTCTAGCTACTAGAATTCTCTTCCACTGCTACAATCTTCATTTATACTAAAGCCAGGTGTGAAGATTTCACAAATCTCTTCAACCTTATTCCTTCACTCATTTCTTCATATGCTACTAAAAATCACACATATGAGCTTCCACCCCAAAACATTCTCCTAGTTTTAGGCAGATTCCCCCCTTGGGGGAAGGGTGGGAAGGGTCTGCAGAACGGAATTCAAAGCCTCAAAGTTTTATATCTAGCTAATCCTTAAAGAATCAATTGGTATTTATTACATTATCATGAAAAATTCTACAGAAAAAAAAATTATCAACTTAACCCGTATCTTTTTAAGGAGCTTTTTTGATCTTGGTATCATCATACTTTATTCATACAAACAAAAACCTTCCAGTATTACTTGCTCTTGTTATATAAAGAGCTACCAGCAAATTTTTTACTGCTTCTTACAGCTTACGGTCCATGTTTCGTATCTTTAATGCTGACAAACTACTCCTTTCTATTTACTGCATTTGCTTTTACATGATGTCTCTTGATGCTTATTGATAATTTCATCACATAAAACTGCCCCCTCCTGCTACAGGTGCAACTCTCCAGCCCTTCAAGTTTCTTACAGAAAAATGTATACAAAATATGACCATCGCACATTCTGTCTGTTCTCTTTATACAGCAGAAAAATATTCTTGTGCAAATCTTTTCATGAGAGAGAAAGAACAATATAAAGGTTGCAATGACTATACTGGAAAATAAGTTATGAGAGTAAATATTCTGTGCTTATGTCAGTACTACACTGATGTTACTTAAGCTAACACTCAGTCTTTTAAAACCATAATGGAGAGAAAACCACTTTTGTCTTCAAGAAATTTAATTTCTACACATGAATTCTAAAGGTATGTTGATGAAGATCAAATACCCAATCCTGCAACTGATTTTGAAAGTGATGGACCATTCCACATCCATATGAAGTTAATTATGAAATTTAGAATCAGCTTGTTACATTATCTAATTATCCTGTTTTACAATACCTAATTCTGCACATACACAATGGAGTAAGAAAATATTCAGATGCTTGTTGATGCCTGGTAGTAGATGTCTTTTGGCTTATCTCCAATTGTTCAGCTTTTTAAAGAATCATACATCCTTTTACGATTACAAAAAAGTGACAATGTTAAAACTTAAGCAATTACAACTCCTAGCACATGAAGCAAGTGATGTAAAGTCTGCTAATGTAAGCTTACAGCAATTTTTTTCTTTTGGTGGCTTTTATGCCAACTTTAGTGCTTCTATACCCAAACTGCTAACAAAGGGTCTACAAAGATCAGAAGTGTTGTGTATATTTTATATTCTTGTGAAGATACTACAAGAAACTTCTGGGGGTTTTTAAACTGTAAAACCATTTATATGTGTCTTGCTCATCTGCAGCTAGCAGGCCATAAAGCTGAACGGTAAGAGCTGGCTACATTGGCTATGAGAGTGAGAGATGACATTTGAGGGAAAAGGCAATCTCCTATCAATCAACAGCTGATGATTTTCTGAAAAAATCAGAAAGGTGCATCATTAGAGCCTTCCAACATCAACATTTTTGCTATGACAGATATCAACAGAAAGTGCTCTTTTCAGACTTTTTCATACTTGCTCAGCATGCTTACCAGGTTACCACTAGAGTTTTCTGAGATGTTTTGGCAAGTTTTAAAAAGAAAAAAAACTCTGACAACAGAAGAGACATTCCCACCCACCCCAAGAAAGCAAATGGTTTTCTTTTGCATTTATGAAGGGCATTCTTCTCTCCTTAAGCAAGGTTAGATCAATTAACGTCTTTAAGAGTCAATCACACCCAAGCAATTCTTAAATACGAGCAGAATCCCTCCTTTGGATAACGCACGTTCAAGTCCAGCACTTCACCAAGTTTCTACTGAAACTGAAATAAAAGCAGGAAGAAGAGGACTGTTTGCGGAAAATTTCTGTATGTTCTGCAAAATACAAAATAATTAGCTTGCATCTTTGGTTTAGGTACACATCACTGCTGAAGATGTTATCAGTCTAGTCACAAGTAAAACCACTGGAATTCAATATTTTAAGTTCCAGAAGAATTCAAATCCTTGCCTACCTGATATGCCATTCTTGCTGGTGTTCAATAAAGCTACAGATGCTGCAGAAACTCTTTTATTATTCACAGTCTGCCCTGGTTTCCTTGAGGTACATTCTTCGCTATCACTGTCCTGTAGATTTAGTAGCCTTGGCTGAAAACACTGCAGTCGACATGATCTGATATTGCTTAGTATTTCAGGAAGGGACAGTCTGTTTTCACAACGTTTATTGGAAGCATTGGTCCGTGAAAAATTAGAAGAAAAGTCTAAAGTCTGGGAAGAGCTTGAAAAACTGTTCAGCATTTCCGGGTCAATCTGTCTCAAGACAGGATCATGTTCTGTGGATATTCGGTCCATTATAACCCTGATTAAAGGGGATGAAAAAAGACATTAAACTATCTCTTTCTAATACTTTTATCCTTTGAAGGGGAATGAAGAGTAAAATTAACACAACTGTACCTTCCACCCCTGCCAATTCGTCTTCTTGCAAATCCTATACATCTTCTTGGAATTGTAAGGGTTGTAAGGCAATGCCTGAACCTCAGTTTGTCCAATTCTGCCAATTCTGAGTTTTCGTATGAAGAATTAGTTTGGTCCAAACGAGGCTGTAAAGAAAAAAGAAAAGGGATATTGCACTCATTTATAGAGCATACTTTGGTTAGGTTACCATGAAGTGATTATCAAGTACAGGCTACAGCATAGAAAATGCTGAAAATGCCCACAGAACTATCGCTTCATTAATATGCTCAGATCTTCACTTGGAAGATTTTTTTGTTAAAAAATGCCTGAATTCATGAAGCAGAAAATCCTTTTTCCTTGGTTAGTCATAAAATTAGACGCCACAACCAAAATACAGAACAAGGCAGAATTAATTCATTCTACCAAGCAGCACATAAAATTGTCCTACTCAGACACAGGTCTATCTGGCCCAGTACCTTCTGTCTGATAATGGCTCTTTTGGTGATTCATGACAAGATAATAACAAACAGGGAGCAATTTTTTTGTTTTGTTTTGTTACAGCCTCTGAGCTTCAGGCTCTTAGAAGCCGAAGGACTTCCTGCAAGCATGGCTGCATCTTGACTACATTTTGTAATCAGTTGAGGACCTACTCTTCTCAAGAACTTGTCTAATCCTGCTAGTAAGGGTCAGTAGCGTAAAAGCTTTTGTCTGTAAAAATGAGTTCAATCAAAAATAATTGACAGAAATACCTCAAAGCTATAGGCACAACTCCAGTGCTAAGTACCATGCTACAGAAGCATACTTTTAGTACTTATTGTGACAAAGGAAATACCATGAAGGCCTTTTCATTTATCAAGGTTTTTTTTGCTGAATCACTAGCTGTACAAAGCAAAGTGACAACAATTCCCAACTCAGATTGCAACCTATGAGTGTAGGTAATTTCAGAAGGTTTTCTGAAATTTGGAGTTTAGTTTTACCTGTGAAACACATAACTGCGAAAGGTACCAGATGCTGATCTGAATGGCCTTTGTTCCAATACACAGCATTCAATTACTGCATCTTGGCAGTGTATTTGCCATATCAGCTTACCTTAGGGCATTTTTATTACTCCATTAATATCTTCGCTGTAATTATGAACTCAAAACAGCATAATCTTTACAAGCAGAAATTCTGTGTGCTGAAATGTCTTATATGACAGATTAATAACTATTCATTAAAGTAATCCATTTTTGTGATCAGGTTAAACCTACAGCAACAGTAGTGCTGTAGATTCAATCAATTTATGTTAAGAGTTAACCAAAACTCAAATGGCTTCCGCAGTTTAAAAAAAAAAACCCAGAAGGCTAACATTAAGGCTGTTAAATAATCTGCTTCTAAAAAGCAATAGAAAATTAACAGGAAAAAAAATAAGTTTTCAGTCATCTCAACGTCTTTTGGCAAAGGAGTTAACTCACAAGCTAAGGCAAAAAAAAAAAAGGATAAATTCTAAGCAAGAAAGAAGCTTCAGCTAATCCTCTGGAGCTAAGCAGAAAAGGTGACTACATTAGGAATCAACAGGTTAAAAAAACCACTTCATCCAAACTGAAAGAACAAGTTAAGAGATCACAGAAAAAATGGGTAACAAAGAGAAAAGTATATCTTAAATAACCCACTAATAAATCTTTAGAAGGATAAGATTAGTTAAAATAATGACATATTCTTGGAAAGATCAAGTTGTCTGTGGTATTGTGGAAACAACTGCAACACAGCAGGACACTGCAAAGCAAGCACAGGAGCAGGTGCCAGCTCACATCTGACCTGTGCAAAGAACTTTCAGTACAACTTGTGGGAGATGCTCACGCTGTAATTTCAGTATTTCGGGGGTTGTTTGGGCTTCTAAAACAGTCTACCTAGTGACTAAATGACTTCTCTATAAGTGGCTTTAAAGGCAACACAGTTACACAATTATTTTGTCGTGTAAGTTCTTTCTCCCCACCGGAAGCAGGCAAAGAAAAAACAGACCCATTATAGTGTTATGTTGCCTTTCTTGGTCCTCTGCAGTCTAAAGCTCTCCATCTATACGCACATGCTTGGTAAAAAATTTCACTGTTGGTGGTTCTGAGATGATGTCAGGAGACATATAATTAATCTCTGTCCCCTGCAGGATCTTGCAATTGCAACCTAATGTTTTTCAATATATCTGCAGTTTTGCACTGATTTCAAAAGCAAACTTTTACTTAATTGTTTTGGAATCTTCAACAAATTAAACCCATCTGCTTCAATCGCAGACTCAATGTCCCAGTAGGATCCCTCAGCACGTCTGAGAACTGGGACAACTAGTACCTAACTCTAACAAGCTCTACAAGCTGGGAAGAAACAAAATGCTAAGAAAACTGAGGGGGGAGAAAAACCCTCTCTCTTTTTAAAATTAGCTGAATTGGTCTGCTGGCCACATATTATATTACATTACCTCCAGGTAATTACAGAGGAATACTACAATGAGAAAAATTCTTGTGGAAACTGAAAATTATTTCCTTTGAATTCACCAAATCATCAAAGCTTTGGTGGTAAAAATGGGAACATTTTTAGAAGAAGTATTACATTAGCACTATACCAATCCAAATTGAAAAAAAAAAAAAAAAGGCAAAAACCACCACACTAAATCCAACAGCAGAGAAGTCTTACAGCATAATACTGGCATCCTGCTCTTCTCCTAAAAGCACAAGGTCCATCAGGATCATTTTCTTCTTCTGCTTCTGATACTGGTGAGGGTACCTAGACCAGAAAGCAAAGTCAATTCTTCCAACTGGCACACTTTAATAAATGCATAAAATTGTATTATATAAGTTTATATTTATATAATATGAACGGACATATTGCTATATTAAATGCAAGCTTCTCAGAAGCATAGCTTAGAAAAAGAAAACAAACTCGTAGTTTATGCAAGTATCTTTTATATATATCCACTGTCCAACAGAGTTATTCTCCATTTCAAGCTATACTGGCCAAATCACAGGAAACTGCAATTTCTACTGTGCGCATGCTGACATTTTTTAGCAGAGTATTACCTGCGGGAACTCATCTTCATCTGAACTGTGAAAGTCATACTGTTTAATATCACTCTTGTTGACAACAGCCAAGGGCTCGGCAGAGGGCTGTTGAGGAGTTACTACACACTCTATTTTAGGTTTCTTTAGATACTTCTTCTTTTGACGTACAACATCTGACACCTCCTCCTTTAGAGATGAATGATGAGGATGCTGTTTGTGAAAAACAAACAAAAAATTTTTAAAAAGTAATTAACCTTTCCTCTACTCCTTATCTTCCAAAGCCTCTCAACATGCAGCATCTGCAGACTATTTCAGACACATAATGCAAAATTTCTTCAAAACATTAAAAAAACCCAGAACTTTATTCCTGATTGTCTTTACAGATATTTACTAGTAAACAAACAGAAAGCTTTCAAGCCATATGACTATCAAAGAGGTTCCTTGCTTTACAGTACATTCCGTATAGTGTAATTGGAAATCCTATTCCAATTATTTTCTGAAATCTGTTTTCTATGGCAAGCACTTGCAATTTCCTGAACTGCTCAGATATGTCAAAAGAAACAATCTAATTTGTTTCGTGTTTCTCAGATAGTTTATATTCTTGAAAAGATGTAATGTTACTTGGTTTTGCTATTTAAGATTTTGTTAACATAAACTCTCTGTAGTAAGCAACTCCATAAATGTTAAACTGTTCACTTGAACACAAATGCTACTAAACTTCAAAGCTTTTAACTTAGAAGGAAGATTACTTTACTTGCAAAATTCTCAATTACAAGTAAAAGCCAGTGCAGTTTTAAAAAACTGTTTAAATTTACCCCAAATTACCACGTATCAGTAAGCGTCTGACTGAAACTAACTCCAGGAACAGAGTTCAGCTTCATGACCAGCGATGAGAAACACAAGGCACACCAAAACTCCTTGTACTCAATCCGGTGACCACTAGGTGTCACGGGTGCTAAATACAAATTTCAAAAGGTCTTCAACTCTCCAGCTTCACATCCAAGCTTATTATAATAACTAGCAGGTCAAGTTATTTCTCAAAAACAATTCAAAGTTAGGTGCACTTCTTTTCCTGTTACATTAAGAGTGGAACATCAGGCCTTACCCTTTTACTATACTGTACTGAGTTCAGTGAGCTTAACTATAATGATGACATTAAAATGGCTTGCAGTGGAAATTTGTTTTTTGGTTTTGGTTTGTTTGGGGGAGTTAGTTTGTTTTGAAAACATGACCATCTAGTTTTTATGTTTTAAAGCAAAGATAGCTCCTAAGAAGGACAAAAGATACTTATGGCTTAAGTAACACTTAAAGGAAACATGATATGAAGAAATAGAAACAAGACAAGCAGAACAGCTATTTGTAATAATACCATTATGCTATGATTGGAAGCAGTGAATTTTGCAATTAATGACCATATTAACTGCAAAAAAAAAAAACCAAACCCAAATCTTATTCTTAAGCAGTCATTAAAAAAAAAACAAAAACAAACATTAACCCGAGATAGATACATTTGTCAGTACTGCTGCTTGTAGTGTAAACTGCTTATGACTACACTACTGTCTCTCATGTAATTCTACTGAAACCACATGTCATCAGAACCAAATACAGTCACAGTCATGGTTAACTAGGATCCTCCTGAATTTTAATTTTTTTTTTCTTATTTTAATTTTCTTCTGCCCAGTTGTAAAGACTGTCCTCATAGGAAGACTGTAATGAGTACACAACATTATGATCTGATTCTGTATCAGATCTGAACAGTGACAGAAGATACAGAGTTCCCTTTGATTTTGTTTTTTGTGTTGTGGTTTTTTTTGTTTGTTTGTTTTTGGTTTTTTTTAGTGGAATATGTTTCTTGACAAGACAAGAAAAAAGAAAACCATTAAAGTTTAGCATTTGTAGCTATAGATGATTCTTATATTACTACTTCTCTGGACACTAACAAGTTCAATTATAAAAATAAAGCTAGATCCATCTGGTTTCTGTACAGATTTAAGAAAAATGTAAAGGAAGACTTCGTCAGAGTAGCATTACGTACAGCATTCCACAACTTCGCCAGTTTTAGTACAAAATAACTGGCGTGTGATGCACAGCAACTCAAGTCTCGCATCTTTCTGTACCCATTCTCCCAGAGCAGTCTTCCATCCCTTTGCAGAAACTAAAGGTTCCCAAATTTAGCCACTCTTCGACCTTCCTATGTTTGCCTCTTACCTAATACTAAGGGCCAAGCAGTGGCAGATATAAAAATGCCTACTCAGTGCTACTGAGAAGCATACAGGCCACAGTAATAACAAACTACTACAATTTGCAGTAAGTGTTTTTTTTAAAACATGACTTGCTTGCAACTTTTTTCAGCTGTCAACAAGATGCAACAGCTGCATTCTTGTGCCTGGAAATGTTACTAGCCAAAGACTAGTAACCGACTTAAACAGTTCAGAATAGTTTCTAGAATCCTTTGGCATTCCAGCTGCAATTCTGTAAAATCCTGTATTTTCAGGACAGTCTTTGCACCGAAGGCCACTTGGTCCTCATGGACACAGCTATCAGAAAAATTCAGTGCTCCAGTCTCCCTTTGAATGGAGGAAGGAAAAATAATTCACTACATTTTGCAACCTCATAGAGGTCCAGATGTCCACTTAACACATTCATGTTTACATCACCTTACAAGGAAAGAGACAGAACTGAGAAGGAAAATGAAGACTACTACAATGCTGTTCTTTAAAGAAAGAAACGGCAATGCCAGCCAATTGTTTTAAAACTTAGGTGGGAAAGACAAACATTAAATTGGAAGGAAGCATAGCAGTCTCCTGGTCTCCTACCTTCAAGTATGGCAGCCTCCTACTCAGTTTTCCAATGCAAACATCTGCAGGGTATATCCAAACAAATGATGAAACTGGTAACAAGAGACTCGCAGCAGAAGAAAGCTTACCTTAACTTTACATTCTTGAACTTTGTGGTGATTTCCATTATGAAGAGCGGATGGAGTTGTGCTGATCTCTTTTTCGGATCTATTAAGCTTCACTTCATTGAGGATTTCACCTCCATAATCACCCAAATGGTACCTTAAAAAACACAATTAAAAATGTAATACTGCATTTCCACTGGGTAATGTTTGAAAGACACAAAACCAGCAGACAGTCTGCATAAAACCCTTCTGTTTCAGCTTCTGAAATTTATGGTGCTATATAAGCCTTCAGCCAGGCATGTGTGCAGGAGACTACCACTCATACAGAAATAAATTACAGGAACTGTTTTCAAACCTACCTGATGAAAATTAAAACCTTGGTGTTATAAATGACTTCTTAAGAGATACAATTTGCAATTTTACCTTTTCTCAACAACTTCTAATGTTAAATGCAACAGCTCGCGTTTTGTTTTCTCTCTTCTCTTAATCATCTCCAAGATTGTTATGGCTCTGCTAAACTCTCTTCTTAATTTCAACATCTTCTCATAAGATGCTTCATCATTCTTTCGATTCTATTGAAAGATTAAATAAAATTTAAGTCAAAAGCAAAACCCGTGAGGCATAAATAGCAAAAACAGTTACATGATGCTGCTGCAAGCAAGAAGGAGTACACTCAGAAGAAACTTTTCCTAAAGCATAACCTAGTAAACAAAGACACAAAAAGCAAACAAAATCAACTTTTGAGATTAAGCTGAAAAAGAACTTCTCAGCCATTTCCCCCCATGCTTTCTCTGCTCAGATTCTGTTATCAACCCAGTGGAAGTTTGTTAGAACAAGGAATTCAAGACTTTGTTCCTAAAGCACTTTTTCCACTTTGATTCTGCACACAATAAGGTTGCATACATATCATACATATGTGTACAAAAGTTGATGTAAAATGCTTAGCAATTACTGATTTCTTAGTTCAAATCAATTAATGTTACAAAGACAAAACCCGAGCTATTTACCCCATGGCAAATGGAAGACTGTTTTCCCCTTTTTCACAGAAGGGGAGGCTTGTAACCTAGCAAGTCCACAGCTGCTTGTTTATGTGCCAATACCTATAAATCGCCCTTTGGGTTTCAGCTTTCTAGGAAATGGGCAGACTGTAAATTGTCTATAGAGAGTTAATGGATTACACACTGGCTACGTCATTCAGCAGGTCTGAATTTAGCTGGCTCATCCAATATTGCAACTATTAATAGAGACAGTCAGATCAGTAACTACAGGATCCTCTAAGATGCTGCATAGGAATCAAAGTGATTTCTATCACTGCACGATTTAAAGTGACAGATTTAAAACAGTAAAGTTTGACAAGTTACCTTTCTGGTCTGCATCTTCTCAGTTCTCCTCCGGAAGGCAACGTATGGGTCGTTGTTGGTGGAGCCATCCCTCTTTTCTTGTTTGATTTGGGGGATGAGAGATGGCCCTCTGCAATTCTTACGCTTTCTTACCCAGTAGTCATATACAGCCTTAATAAGGTAGTCATCCTCATTTAGCAGCAATTTAGCTTCCTGAAGTGTTACAAGCTAAAAAAGAAAATTCAAAAGGTAAAACTGAGACAGGGGTGGGGTGGCGGTGCAGGGAGAACGTCCCTGCATGTTCACATTGCTTGTACACTTTCTAAATAAACTTGATTCTTTTCTAGCACAAGAGAGTAAAAGGAGGAAAAAAAATTATCTAAATTGAAGTACTTAAGCCACCAGTTGGTCTTCCTGAAGTTAAATACATAGTTCCCAGCTTTTCTGACCCATCACCATCTCTCAGAAACTTTCATGCAATAGTCTACAACTTCATCAATTTGCCATGAAATCTGAAAACACTGTTTGAAACAATTATAAGCACGGGATATAAATAACTTACTACAGTCTGCAGATCATGATTTGGGAATCACTTTAATTTTTTTTTTTCTCCTGAAGAAAGAAGTTT
Source organism: Phaethon lepturus (assembly GCF_000687285.1). Taxonomy (NCBI): domain Eukaryota; kingdom Metazoa; phylum Chordata; class Aves; order Phaethontiformes; family Phaethontidae; genus Phaethon; species Phaethon lepturus. The sequence goes on along the minus strand of NW_010549952.1, from coordinate 29,181 downwards.
CTTATTGGTTAGCCATTAATAACGTGTGATTGTTTGCAGTTTAATCTTGGTTCCCCTAGAAAATACCCTACTGTAGACAGAATATATTCTCAACTGAATTAGTTTCTTAATTCTTCCCCCCAAAATGTTTTCTCTGTGATAGAAAAGGATAATTACTGTCCCTGTTTATTGCAGCCCAGAGACACAAAGACTTCACTTCTTAGGTAAGTTATTTCAGTAGGAGGCAGTTAAACACAGGTAATTAAGTAACTTTTTTTCCCCTTTTTATATTAAGCTGTTTATGTGGAAATCAGACTCTAAATAAATGCAAAAACCATCACTGACTAACTAGTACATTAGTTTAATATGCTCATATCATCTTAAACGCATTCATTACATAAAAAGAAAATTGTATCTCTAGTATTACTTAAAACAGAAGTCAGAGAGCACTTCACCTTCCCCATAATTTGAAAATCAACTGAACAACTTAATTTTGCAGTTTTGCAATATGTCAAACTGTTAAATTTTGCCCCTGCGTTAGGATAAGCAGAAAAAAATAATACATTTCATAAAAATAAGGATATCCTAAGTGTAACCACTGCTACTATCTAAGTGTTAATTCCAGTCAGAAGAGAACAAAACCCTTGCAATCTACCACAGAATTAGAAAAACACTTAACTGTTTTTAAAAGAAGAATAAAAAAGAAATAACAGGAGGAGGAAGTCACTAATCCCTCTGTGCTTATGGCCTCATGCAGCACTAAAACAATGATTTTGCATCTGTTCTACCTAGAATGGACATTAGCCTGGTTAATCAAATGCACATACTCACCAGCATACCCCATCTATGCGTAAAAGGTGATATGATTGTGTGTGTAGCTAATATACAACTTAAGCATCATCCCATCACTGTGACTATCACTTCAAAGTAACTTCAGTCTTATTTGTCTTTTGCTCCCTTTCTTCCATTCACACAAAAGCAAAAATTGACTCTGCCTTGAATACACAGTTAGAAAAGTTAAATTTTGACCCTGCTTGCCTGTTTTTGCAAGTACCACCAGTAACATGGGTGCAGAGTCCCTATATTCCTTGCTTAAATCAGGTTATCAAAATGCCCAAGAGGAATGTCTGGAACCTGCTCCTTGGCAAGGAAGGCATTTCCACCAGCATCCTTTTATATTGGAGGTACGTCATGTCAACTGTAAGTGAATTGTGTAGTAGCTCACTTGGGTGGGATTCAAGAGCATTATAACCCACGTGAGGAAGGAATCTGCCAGGCAGTCAAACTTCTTTCTTTCCCAGGCTCCAATAACCTGCAAGAGTCGATTTTATCCTGCCATTCCTAACACAGAGCTCAGGACAGAGCTACTCAACACCAGCTGAAAACCTTCTGCAGTCCAAAAGCAGGACAAGAAGCTTGAACACACACATCGCAATCCCTGAAGTTAGGCAAAAAATACTACGCCGGAAGTCCCACAGAAATTTCATCTACAAAGTGATTTCTCCTTACACACCTTACCTTCAAGGGGGAGCCTATATTATAAGAACCAATTACAATGCTTCATGTACACGTAAGATCTTTTCTGTCATGGACTTCCTTAAAATTCTTTCTGGTTCAAAATACTTTTTCCCTCTCTAACACTTCAGTGTTATTTACATTTAAAGGAAATAGAAAGGGGCAGAGAAAATTTTTCTCCGCCTACAGAGAAAAATCCATATTCTTGTAATATTTTAGGAAAATATCTTTCAGTTCTTAAATTTAACTTCATTACTCACACAATGAAAGATGAAACCAGTATAAGAAGGTTGCAAATTAATCTTGAAAAGTGATAATGCTTTAACTGAAAGCCAAAACAGCAGCATCTACACCAAAGCTCTAAGAGATCCGTTGGTTTTGGGCTGATGTTCAACAAGTATCACCCAACATACTCTGCAATTTTTTTCTTCACATCCTATCTTCTTAGTAGTGTTAATCCTTGTTAAAGTTGCTCTAAGGTGTAGAGAATACAACATTTTGGCCTCTTAGCATATAGCATTGAACTAAAACACGTTAAGTAACTGAGGCAGAACTACGAACCCTGCAACAGATTTTTCACTCCTGCGAAACACCCATCTCTCTGAGAAATAACTCCACCTATTTCAAACTTGCCTTTCAGAAACTGATCCTCCAGATGTAATTTCTGAGTAATGTTTTTGGCTTTAAGACCCTTCTCCAGACACTGGCCTCCTTGAATACCTCAGGAACTGACTATTAAGATACCGGTACCCTTGTGATAAAATAAGTGACTAAACAATACACAGCACATGCTTGCTTCTACAGCAAGGAAACCAGCCTCTGACTCTGGAGTATAACTTACTTTCTTGCACCTGTGCAGTTCCTACAACAAGGGCCCAGTCTTAACAACTGCTTTGCTTCATTGTCCATACCTCTAAGCTTCTAACCTTCAAACATCAACTGAAGTCGATGTCCACTAGGAGCAAGTGAAACAAAGAATCTGGGTTCTCATATATGGCTATAAAGCCAAATCTGTACACCGACCGATCACGACAAGCTTCTTCCATACCAACACAGGTGAAACAAGAGATTGTAAGTTGTCCTCTCTATCACACTGTCGTCAGGAATTAAAATTTAAAAACAACTCCTCCCAGCCATCCCCCAAAAGCTTCCTCCTCACCTGTTTTTTCTAAGTTACCAATACTGACAATAAGAGACAGCAGTGCGATTTCCGTATCACTGCAGACTCACACAAACACACTTATCCTGTTAGTAAGCTGGTTTTGGCTGGGAGAGAGTTAATTTTTTTCGTAATAGCTGGTATGAGACTACATTTTGGATTTGTGCTGAAAACAGTGTTGATAACACAGGGATGTTTCTGTTATTGCTGACCAATGCTTAGACAGCCTCAAGGCCTTTCCTGCTTCTCACCTCACCCCACCAGCGAGAAGTTGGGAGGGGTCACAGCCAGGACAGCAGACCCCAGCTGACCAAAGGGACATTCCATACCATACAACGTCATGCTCAGCATAGACAGCTGGGGGAAGAGGAAGGCGGGGCGGGCGCATATTTGGAGCAATGGCGTTTGTCTTCCCAAGTCATCATTACACATGATGGAGCCCTGATTTCCTGGAGATGGCCAAACACCTGCCTGCCAATGGGAAATGGTGAATGAATTCCTTGTTCTGCTTTGCTTGCGTGCGTGGCTTTTGCTTTCCCCATTAAACTGTCTTTACCTCAACCCATGAGTTTTCTCACTTCTACTGTTCCAATTCTCTCCCTCAACCCACCATGGGGGAGTGAGCAAACAGCTGCATGGGGCTCAGTTGCCAGCTGGGATCAAACCACAACAGAAGGAAATAAAAACATATCTGAAAAAAACAAACAAAAAAACCACCCAGGACCACCCCACCAGAAAACTCAGAAGTCAAAAAACCTCAGTGATGCCCTAACACAGTACAATACCTGACTAGAACTGGCTTTTTCGAGTCTGTCAACCATTATTTCAAACTGCAGCGGCTTGATTTCCATCTTCCGATTTAGTCTGTTCAGTAAGGTTTCATCCTCAGAGTCCATATCATAATCTGGCTGTTCATTGTCCAGATTAAAAGCTGAAACAAAAATACACATGCAGAAAAAACGGTGAAATGCTTGGTAAACAACATACTATGGAAATACAGAAGCATGCATCTTACAATCAGAAGTCAAAAACAATCAGTAAAATTTCAGATTAGCACATCTCTGCCACAGCACTTTCTTCTTTCTGCTAAAGTTTCCCCATGTAACAGCTGCAAGACAGTAGTTAGAAGTTGCTTGTCTCTGACTTCCAGTGAGGGGAATCAAAGAAGTTTCATTTTATTTTAAGTGGCTTGAAAAAGGAAAAAAGCTTTAGTTTAAAAAAATTACTATAGAGGCATAGAAACTTTAATGTATTTTTGTAAAGCAAAAGCAAAAATGCTTCTTAATGCTTTTATAATACAGCTCCTCCAGAATATTGCGATAAGATTCTTAACAACTAAGATAATTGTCAATCAAACCCCAGACTTAGAGAAAAAGCACTTACACCAAAGTTCCAATATAATTTCAGTTGCCCATTTTTAAATAGTTCAAAACTAGGGTCTTAAAATACTTAATAGACGAAACTTTTTCCCTTTTTTTTTCTACAGCTTGTTGCACAGTTATATGAAAAAATGCTACACCAATCCTGTAGGAATTGTTACTTTTTCCTCCAAAACCAACTCAACTCTAGATTTAGAGCCTGAATATTCCTCCATACTATGCAAATTTTAAGCTCCTGACTTTACAGCAAAACTCATGTCTTTATTGCAGACTGTGCTATTCATTTTCCATACTCACACAAAGTTTCTGGTCCTGCAAAAAGCAAGAAGGAAGTTATCATTCAGATAACATAGCAGAAACTAAATTTTATAAGAACGAGCAAACTGCATACAACAGCAAGAATTCTTAATATGGAACACTGATTGTACCTAATAAAACCCTGAAGAGGTGAAACACTAACTACAACACTCCAAATAATTCAATTGCCAAGTTACTGTATTAAGAGCAGTGAAGGCTTGTCAAAATACGTTCTATTCTTATTAGACAAATAGCACTATCTTATCTTTATGCTCTTAACTCATGGCTCTATCTTAAAGTGCTAACTTAAAGAAAACCTCTACTACTAAGCTTCCCAGAGTGCTTTGAGAGGACCTTAAAACAAAAATTTGGAAGACCAAGAACAAAAGAAAAATGCTAAAAAAAAAATCTTTAAGGCAAGTTACACTATTTTCTCTCCCATGGTCTGAACAGTCAACGAACAGGTTGTACGCAGCACATTCTTTCTGTACCTCAGACTAGCCCAAGACCATCCTTTCTGTATTCCAATGCAGTAAATCAGCTAAACCACTACCAGCATTTAATCTACTTGGCTATGCATGGAAACTCAGTCAGATACAATTGATAATAAGTGGTCCCTTACCATTTTCAGCTGCAAACTGCTACCCCTTAGAAGAGACAGTGCAAGACTGTACTAAGTCTGACAACACCACTTAGACTGCTTTTCTGGCCTAACACACACACTGAAATATACTACAAAAAATTATTTCAGGAAGAAATTAGTAATAATGGGCTATAACTATGTATTAAGTGGAATTACTAATTTTAATTCAATAATACAAATTGCATGGCAACTTTACTTAAGACGCCGTCCTTGGGCATGTGGCCACAGCACTCCCTCTAACAACCACATACTAAACTACAGCTTACAACATTGGATCCTGCTTCTCCAGTGGCAGCCTGTAAGAATCAAAAGTTTTGAGATAAAAACTGACCAAGATTTTTTTTTTTTAATTCATAGTTATGTAAATGTGCATTAAAAACATCACCAGGCAGGACCATGCACTTGAGAGAAGAGAGACTGTTACAGTACCTGGGTGACTGCCACATGATCCCGTTCAAAGAGCTGAACAGCCAGCAACTAGACAAATATCAATGAACTAACTGCCAAGTATCAGTGCTGGACTCGAGGAAACCAGACTGCTACACAGCATCTTTGGCTCCTGTAAGCTGTGCTCCAACATATCCTGTGTGGTCTCAGCAGAGCCACCTGGGAGCCTGGCAGTGTTGGTACCAACAGCGCATCACACCACCCGTACGCTGGAACGGGGCGAATTGTCCCACTTGAGCTGTAACCCTCACGCTCCATAACTCCACTATGTTTTCCAACATTGGAAAAAGCTTCTCTCTCACAGCACTGACCACTGCTCAAATGTGGACCGAGTATGTCCGACTCCACCCATGATTCATCCAAGTTTCAAAACTCTTCACAACTCTCTCAGCCAAGTCCAACCTCAGCAGCTCATACTTCTCCTGCTCCTGTGGAATAATGCTCAACATTGCACTTTCCCTTCACTACAATCTGTAATTCAATGACCTCTTAAGCATAAACTGCCACTTTCAACAGAAAGGAAATTGGAAAAGTTTACCCTGCCCCAAGACCCAGAGCCTACAAAACTACTACAGTCCTAAAGTACGCTGTGAAACCACATTCAAACAACTCTGCTCAAGGGAGGTGGCCAAAGTTTTCTAGACCAGATATTCCCAACATTTTGGAAGAGGTCTCCTAACAATAAAGCAGGTCCCTCTACCAAAAAAAAAAAAAAAAAAAATAATGTTTAACCATGTTCTCACCAATGACATGAGACTGCATAGAAATCCACTGAAGTCCAGAAGAGGTGCTGCTTGTTTACCCTCAGACAGATATTGATCTTACATACACACAAAAAACAGTGTCACCTATTACCTGTCAACAGATAATTCAGTAATCCCCTGCGAACAAAATGTTTTGAGTCAATATTTCTAAACCAGAATATCAGTGAGCAGGAGGTCGCTCTTCACCCGTACATTGTAAGCAGTGCCAGTAGGCTTGCCTTCATTTCCACAATGAGGAAAGAAGAGTCACTGAATGTTCTTGAACCATGCACCTTCCTGAACCACCTCTCAGAACAAAGTCAGACAGGCTCAAGTGAGATGCAACTAGCAGGAGACACTGAGACAGCAAGAAGAAAAGAAAAAGCCCAACCATTCCATCGACAAGCAACTTGGAAGACCAACCAGCCTCAGGAACTCATTATGAATATTAGTGATAAGCACGTGAGATCTCCATCTCACATAGAGAAGGCAAATGACTGCACTGCCAGTTTCTGAAATGATCCTATGGTGCACCTCAGCCGAAAGCAGGAGAGTCCCTCCCTCTCACTGCCCACTGTTAGCAAGGTGAACCAGTTTGCAGAGGAGTAAGATCCACTAAGCACCAAGTTCAAGACACACAGGGGTGTATGCAACCCGAAGTGGGACAGGGAAGAACAGCATAACCTCCCCATCTGGCTGTTATATTGGTTCATCTGCCCCTGTGAAGCACCGGCTAAGTAACATGTCATGTCCACCTAGCTTCACACATGGCACTAAATTTTTTGCTGATAAAGCATCAGCTCTCTTCGCAGTCATTTTGAGACTTCATTAATTACAAATGAAGTGCTGAAAACACACCCCTGTAATCCATAAAAAACAAAACACAAAACTACACCCTGAATTTCAGCTCTACAGAAATATTTTGACAAATAATCAAAATGGTAAGATAAAAGGTATCCAACATGTACTTGCCAGGAACAAGTTACAGCAAATAAACCCAGTCACGTTTTCCTACACAAAAAGACATCAGTACTGTGAGAACAGTAGTAGTCCTTGTCACATATCCTGCTTTTCATACCTGCTAGCAATGCTCTTCTTTTGCTAGCAATGCTTCTCATACCATTTGTCATGACCTGTAGTTATTGATGTAGTTCACTTTCAAAGAAAGAGGGTTTACACAGAGGCCGCAGGTTAAGGACACCGAAGCAATGGAAGCAATGCTTGCATTCTACCTCCCGTCTCAGTGCAGACAGGAAGGCCACAAAGTCTCAGCACCCTGTGGGGGTCTACGAGTCTCAGGAAATGCAAGGCTATTACTCCTCCCTGAACTGCTGCATGCAATCATAAGGAGTTAAATCAACCCCAAGCTGGCTCACCACAGCTCTGGGACACTCGTGGAAGTGTCCCCCTTCCCTGAAGTTTGTTTATCAGTGCTCTTTGAAACATACTTTCAGAGACATCCTTAATCACCAGTTTTCTTCTTTTCCCAAGCACCGAGTAAACTGTACTGATTCCAGAAAAAGCCATTTTTCATCCCGGAGTTGGCCTCTAGTAAGGCAGCTTGCTGGCTTCAAAAGCCATCAGAATTCACAGGTGGTTTATGTGCTGTGTGATGTAACCATCCATCACCACGCTCTGTTTCTGCCCCTGCCAGAGCAACAGATGGAACTGTTCATTCACGCCTGCAAGAATTAGTGAAGAACTAGACTCAGCCACAGAAAGCACTGTATTTCAGATGACCTGCTACTAGTTAGTGTTTTAAGAACAATCAATCTGCTAGTTAATGTAGGTAAAAATGGATCATCTATATCCCTTCCCGCTGGTAATTACTGGGAGAATCTTGTGATTGACTGACAAATGTAGTTTTCCTACTCCAAAACTTATGCATTTCTCCATACCACATGTTTCTCCAGTGTGCTGCTGGACAGGGCTGCAGTGATCCTACCAGTGAAGCTTATGAATGCTCAGAACTTGTTGGCTTGCTAATTGCTGTTGCAAAACCAACATCCCAGTTTACATCCTCTACCACTTTAACCACTCCTGATGGCAGTACCTTTCAGAGGTATTTGCTTTTCTTTACTTGAGCTCCCCTGGGAACCAAGTTTATACTCACTTACAGAAATGCAATTTGTTTTTAAGTTACATTAAACTGGAGTTAACTTAACTAAACTAACTAATTTCATTTAGCTAACTAAATTAAAGTTGTGGTTCCACAGTCATTTTAAGCTTGCATAGGCATGAGTTACCACTGAAATAAGAGGTTCCACTAACTTCCCTCCCCAGCAAGCCATGTTCCTACCACCTTCCTTATGCCAACACCAGCAGCCAGGCAATGAGCCAAGACAGAAAACTGATAAATATGAAGGTTCACCTAACCAGAAAGTGAAAGATAAGCTTTCTGCCAGATCACTTCCCTGAGTTAGCTCACCCATGAACACAACTGCCACCAGAAAGGCACTGGCAGTAAGAAAGGAGTTGGCAGTGTTGATTGATCCTCATGGCAGCAGATAGGGATGTGCTGACCATGAGCAAACAAAGAACCATATCATGGTAATTAGATCCAAAAGTAGTAACAAAGGAGCAAGACACCACCTCAACTGCAAGTCTGCCGCACCTGACTGGAAGGGAGCTTCCAGCACTCTCCACCTGCACCAAAATACCTCAGGGCAGGAGCTATTATGCAAATACCCATTTTACATATCCAGGCTGCAAGCCCACAGCCTGAACAGACCCTGCTACAGCATCCTCTAAAAACGTAGAACACACAATGCATAAAAAATGGCCAAGTCTCAATTATGTAAAATGCACACTTCACTTGGTTTGTGGGTTTGGGTTTTTTTTTAATTTAAAAAGAGTGACTAGAGCTCATCCCACACAACTTAAATGAAGATTATTTGACCTACATTTGAACAATCTGGCTGCATTACTTTGGATAACGCATTAGTTTGTTTACACATAGGTAAAATACACATGTGTATGTATATATACACACACAAAATATATTTTTTGCTCAATTCTTATTGTTTCTGCTAGGGACCCTAATTTCCTTACATCCACTTAGCTATAATTCTAGCATAGGTACAGTGTACTAACTTATTCTCTTTGCTGCATATTAGTAACTTATAATGCATCTCCATGTTACTAAAACTACAAACATTCTTGAAAATTATTAAGCATACTGGAATAATTAGGGTAGTTCAAGGTTTTTGTTTTATATTCAGTTCAAAATTGCCTGAGTTGGTGCTATCTAGCTCAACTAATACCTGGAACCATGCTTATTCATGAATTCCATGCCTCACAGAGAAATTAACTTTCCTCTGCTTGGAACCACTGGTCTAAATAAAAGAATTATACCAGTAAATTTAAAAATATTAAAATTCTTGGCTACCAGATGAACAGCAAAACATAATTTGCTAGAAATAACCACCAGTAAGTATGGATTACAGTATGTGGCCTCTTGGCATCTATCAGTTTACATAACTTCCCCGGCCAAAGTGAGTATTGTTGTTCTTTGTGCTTTTAGCCTTAAAACAGAATTTCTAAACAGTTTATGTAGCATAAAGCTGCCTTGTATCACACCTACTCCAACCAGAATATGTGGGAAAAATTATCTCGGAGCAGTATCTGATGTTTATTTTCAGCTCAAATACCTTCTGTAATTCTGTCCAGAAAGACTGTGAGTTTCAACTAGACAAAGAACATTTTGGCATAATATATTAACACTTTTAGACATGTTTATTAACAATATTTACAGTGTTTCTGGCAATGTCCAACAAAGAAAAGAATAAATTACATTCCTCATTCAGCAGCTTCATTTCAGTTAATTCAACATGCCTTGCTTGGAGGTTTATTTTTGCTATTAAGGAGATAAATAATTAATTTCCTTTAGCTCATTTCTCACACTAATCTCTACTGTATCACAGAAGATCTTGAGCATGTTATTTCCAAAAATCTCTTATTTTGTAAATACATGGAAAAAACAGGAGACTTCATCGTGTTGGTGAGAAATGATGCAAGGATCTTCCACATACAGCTGGGTTTGGGCTTAAGAATCTTTGCCTGACTTCAATTTCAGTTATGTCTATAAACAGAAGACAGACATAAAAAGCTTTCTCTGCTCAAACCTACATGCAGATCAACAGCCTCGTGCTGCTGTTCAGGTGGCAGATGAAAAAAACAGTGTGAGGAACAGACTATCAACACACTCTGCCTGGCAAGATGAAGTTCGATAAAACCGATACCGTCTGCACAAACCCCAAAAGTAACAACTGAGGACCACATTCCTGTTCAAGATGCTTTAGCATAGCCCTGTCAATAGTCTTTCCAATACAACTAACAACAAAAACCATGAACCTGTGCCAAGAAGAGCTTTCTCTGCAGAGATCCAGGATTGAATTTGTGCTTCACCATAAGGACTGACAAGCCACTGAGACGGCTGAATCTAAGGTTTTGCTACGAAGATGACTCCTGGAAGAATTCTCAAGTCACAAAATAACCCCCTAGAACCACATGCCGCAAAGGACAAACATGATTTGTGTGCCAAGGAGCAACTGAACTATAAATGTGTGTCACTTGTCAACATCAACCAAAAAAGTACCAAAATTAATCCAGAGACCACTATAATTAACTACCTATTTAGATTAATTAATTAGATCTTTTAAGACACAGGAAGCTAAACTCATGCAAAAAAATACTTCCTTTTATCTGCAAAATAAGCTGAGCTCCCTACAGAAAGAGAACTCTATACTGTTTTAGCAAAATGCAGAGAAAAATAACTGTTACCATAGCCATGCTACAGCGAATAGCTTGAACTCCACTGTTAGCACAGCTGAAACTGAACCTTCAAGAACTCTATTACGACCAGGAAAAAGAAGGCTCATTTTGTTACAAAAACTCTTCTATTTTATTGATCTCCATTTTTATAGAACTTTTGAGTTAACAGGCATTCCAGACTCATTGAGCGAGCAAGTCAACCCCTCTCCCACTCACTGCATTAGTATAAGCAACTAGGAAGCAGCTAGGCTAGTTCAGTTATTCCTTCTCAGAATTAGGAATGAAGGGAGAAAAAAAAAGAAAAAAAAGAATGGCTTGATCAACAATACTGGATGACCAACAGACAGGATAAGGCTTGCCAGCTGCTGTACATGGCCGTAAGGTATCAGCACAAAGCCCATAAACAAATGCAGCAGGAAAAACCTCACATTCACCTTCAACCTTAAATTATTCCACAACTTGAGATGAGACACTGGAATTTACATATATAATTTTCCCTTGGATTTTTGAGTCCTCCCACTTTCTGAATATTGTAGCAACTTCGACCTCAAGACTGTCTGAAGATTAATCAATTTAAATAAGGGGTTGGGGGGTAGAGGGGGAACAAACCCAACGTTTGTTAACTTACGTTGAATGTGAATGAACTGCTTTGGTTGCTTAAACTCCCCTTTATACAAACGATTGTAATAGTTGACATTGCTCTCCGCTTCAGGGACTGGGATAACCATGCTCTCTTTCTTTTCTCTGAAAACTTGTTGTGCTGAGATAGCCCGTTGCAAATGATGTTCCTGCAGGAGGAAAATTTAAGAGTTTATTAATTTCGGTACCAATATATAGAAGTGCATACAAAGACTGCCATCCTTTTCTCCTACTGTTGTCCTGGTGTTCTACAGGAGACCCAGATAAGAGTTCAGGCTTTACTGTATTTTAAAGGACAGCAGGATGCTTCCTTCCAGATTCGTGACAGGAGGAGATGTGCTCTCCATCATTTAGTATACCGTCGGGTTCCTAACTGATAGGAATCTTAGAGCTCCAGTGAATGTAAGGCAGGGCTACAAACACATGAAAAGAGTCCTTTGTTCAGACAAGAGCACACACCTTCTACCAGACTGGGCAAAAGTCAAACACTGAAACAACACAAAATAACCTTAGCAGAAAATGAGGGTTGGTATAAGCCAAACTCATCAAAACCTGTCATAGAGAAAATTTACGCAAGATCAGTTAACAGATGAATATTAAGTCCTTAAAACATTATAAGCAACAGATTCAAATCAAAAGAATAGCTAATTTCCTCATTCCTGTCTACCCAGCAATTCTTACTGGCTTGCCTTCTTTAGAAGTTCAACTAGTTAAAGAAACAGAAAGAGTAGTCCTCACAGAGAAACACTTGAAAAGCACAGACTCCCTAAACAGGTATCACTTCATTTTATTCTTACAGGACAGGAGTCAATTGTTACAGAATCATTTCAAGTAAACCATCATTTTTTGTTTTGTGATCTCTGAAACACAGATCATAACACGTGTTTTAATTTATGAAGACTTTTCCACACATAATTTTATTAGCTAACTCAGTGAAACTGAGCTACTGCTGCAAGTTAGCACTAAGCTGTGGCTTTTCTCTCTACGATTTTTCATCAATACTCCTGTTAAACTTTGGCAAAGAAAACCAGTACAAATGCAATATTCCAATTCATGCTACCAAGTGCAGTCTGCAGAACACCTGACGTGCACTGACCAGCAAGAGGAGCCTGTCTGGCAGACTGTCAGGTGATGGGGTGATTTTGAATGCTACCCCTCTCTCTGTCTCGCTCCTTGAGCCAGAGGCTGGCAGTTGTACAGTGTATGTGTATGCTTCAGATTCTCCAGTACAGTCAAATCATTTAACCATTACAAAAGCTTCATGGTAAGATTCCAAACTGCTAAACTGGCACACGCTGCCTTCTCTGTGTCCGGTAAAGAGGAAGAGTGGTAGTCTTCATCAGGATGAGATCTTATATCACCACAGCCATTTACAAGGGAAAGTTAAGTCATGAGTTCTCCAACCGTGGAAGTCTAATATAAAACAAGCAAATCCTAGCAGATTAACTACTAGTCTCTAGCAGAGCCAGGAGCCTGAAAGTTTTGTTCTCCTTTCACTGTTCCCCCGCACCGCAGAGTTCTCACGTCCAGCTTCCAAAATTTGAGGGGAGGGAAGATGACACAGCAGAGTATCAACTTGAAATTGAAGCTTAGCTCTGTCATAGATCTATGCAACCTTACCTTGCCTATTCCATGGGCTTCAGGTTATCCTCTAGCCATTCCCACACACCTGACTGCTGGAAAGTGTATTTGTTCTAAACAGGGAAGGAAGAAAAAAAAAAAAAAAAAGACTTTGCTACTCTGTCTCCTCCTTCGGTTTTCTGGGGTACCCCTCCCCACGATTAACATCAGTGACTATCCGGCCTCACAAGAGGTCAGGCATCAACACCACAAACAGGACAACCACCCAGCGTTTCAATAACTCAATTAGAATGCGGTTTGGCAGACATGGTGGTGCTACATGCTTGGTAAATTCTCTCAGGAACAGGATTTCTTCTCTTTAATTCTACAGAACATGATTTTAAAAAAAGGGTAGTGAATTAAAGCAAATCTTCAAAAACATGTAAATAATATTTAATAAATTACACCCTCTTAAATATTAAGATCTTGCAGAAACGCAAATAATGCATTTTCTGCAAAATTAAAATATAATAAATCAGTGACTGGAAGAGCAGCTTGGGGAATCTCCTGTAGCAGATGAAGCAACATTAAATCAAACTATCAGGCTCCCAAGTGAGTACTATTAGAATTAAGACAAGCGTGCAATCAAATATCTGGTGTGATCTGCTTGAGTTACTACATACTGAGTAAATCTGTCACTTCACCATTAAAATGTGTCTTGGAGAGCTTCACAGCGCTGAGTAGGTAATTCAACTAAAATAAAATCTGTTTCATTACTGTGTTGCTTTCAACTGATGCCCCTAGAGTTGTCTCCTAATGGTTAACAACACAGGAGTACCACAGAAATGCTGTTAGGGAGGACTTGTGGAGGTTATCTGTCCAACTCCAACTTGAAGACGATTATCTCCAGTGCTAGATAGGTCAGCCATGACTTTTTCAAGTTCTGAAAACCCCCAGTTTCCACAGCTTAACTAACCTGTTTCAGTGATGTATTACCCCTCTTTCGCCCGAGATAACAAGAGCAGTTCCCTCACCCTCTCCTCAGAGTAGCTATGGTCTAAGCTTTCAGCCACTCTGGCAGCCCACTGACAGTTTCTCTGACAGTTTCTCACCATCTTTCAGAAATCTGGGAAAGCAGAACAACAGCAAAGAGCATTCCAAGAGCAGCCTCATGACTGACAAGTGGAGGAGCATCATAACTCCCCCATCTGGTAGCCACACCCCTCTTAACAGAGCCCAGGCTACAGCACGCCTTGGTCACACAGCGTGCGCACGTGCCAGTCCATTGCCTTGTCCTTTCTTTCCATCAGTGCTGCTCACCAGCCAGGCAGTTCCCTGCCTGTTTCCACACACAGTGTTATTATTCTGCCCCAGGTACAGAAGTTGTGCCCTTCTAACTCAACTTCACGTTTCAGCTGGGACAGTCCTCAAGTTTCTCAGCATCCGCAAAGATGGATGCTCCATTGCTGGAAGCCAACCACTCCTCCAAATGTAGGATCACTGACAAATTGGCTGAGGACATATTCCTTACACAGCCAACCAGACGAAGCTGACCAACTTCTAGCTCCCCCACACCAAAACAAAACAAACCCACTCTCCTAAAACAGGATTAAGTAACTTTTAGAGAAGCCACACTAGTCCACAGCGGCCTAAGTAATGAATGGGTAAATGAGGTTTAACTTTCAGAAGTAGTAGTGAAGGACACACAGCAACCAAAATTCAAAACATCTTTTGGCTCCATAGCCCATTAAACAGTACAGATAAGTAATTCAGATTCTCAGTTTTTGTAACACTTCTAGTAAGCATACAAAGACTTCCCAAGGAAAATCTGACAATAGGTGTTAGAACTCACTTTACTATAAAAAGCCTTCAAGCATTAACACAGCTTTCAAACAGAAAAGTCTTAACAGTATTACTGTCACTCAAACAGTAGAGCTTGAAAGGAGACAGATAAGCTATGTAATTTTTAAAATTGGAGGGAAGGAGGAAAAAAATCTTTCTGCTGAACATGAAGTTAAGGAAAATATAAATTTATAACTCCTGAAACAGTTCTGTTTAAACAAACTTTAAAGACTTTTATACGAAAGCTGGTCTCATTAAAGGGCTTTATTAAACCTGAAAAAGTGTTTTTAAAGATAGATTTAGTAACTGCTATACCAATGCAACTTTTATGTCCATTTTTTACCATTTCTTATAGTTCTGAAAGACATATACCATATTATGACGTGTACTTCATTCTGAAGTACGGGAGATGAAAAGATCGCATACAAAATAACCGAACATTAGAGGAAACAGTGATGATGGCAAACAGAACATGCCACCATGGGAATAAAAAGGAGTACTTGTCAAAGAGTTATTATTCACCAATTCCTTAAAAAGCACATCCAAATCTTTCTCACTAGTATGCCTAAAAAATTTCAAACAAATACAGCTGAGACAGTCCTATTTCTCCAACCAACAGCATAACAGAATTAGAAAGATCTAAATGTTTAATACATATACTACTGCTTCTTTAGCGTATTTACACATTAAAAGAAAATTGTTCTCCAAGTGAACGATTCATCTATTTAGATGCACTTCAGCCAAACAAAAGCACCTTCACTGTATGATAACCATACTGCCAACAGTTCACAGCAAATTGCTAATTGCTCAAGTCACTGGCTTTATATAACCCAGGGTGTTTTCCTTGGTGTGGACAGCCTGTCCTGGCAGCATGAATCCGCTCACCCTGTGCCGAGTGGCACAGGAGTACACTGCACCTAGCAGTCTCACACCACCACCTCCAAAGCTGCAATCCAAATGACTTGACAGACATTCACAACAGGGCTGACAGGGAGAGTAAGTACCAGCGTTAGGCCAGAGCGGGACTTGAAATCACACCTCTGAACCCATACTGAGACACTGCAGCCCTTGCTTTAATTTTACCTCGGAGGGGAAAACCAAAAAAATCCTACAACACTGGTACCTAAAAATACTTAGCTTTGGTTGCATAGTCTGAATCAGAGCAAGGTACCTTCACTGCTGTGTCCTTTCATCCCTGAAATACCACAGATTTCATGTTCTTTCTAGACTTTCTATCTGGAATTTTCTTCACTATGAAAAAAAGTTCAACAACAGCAATAAATCAACAAGTAGTATTCTCCTAAAAATTATTTTTGTTAAGCTTTAAAGGGACACAGCAATCAACACTGAACATTGTTTTTACCCATTAGAACTATATTTACCAACATACCCCCTTTTGTTCCGCTGCTCCAAAACACAGCACTTGCATCCTACAGATCAGGTTGTTTTTTAACTTAAAGGGTAAGTTCCCTATTGCCATTCACCTAGTACTCTCTCCGAAATCAAGTTTATCATACTTTAAATAAATGCAGCAGTTTTTGCATGAGCATGGCTGGAGATGCTGATAGTTGAATACCATTTTCACACTGAAAAGCTGATCTGTCTTAATTACAAAACTGCAATGAGCAATTCCGTATTGCATACAGACACCCTAGAAGATGAATGTTTAGGACTAAACATATTCATTCCCTTCTTCATTCCTTAAAACTATACCAGACAAGAAATGCTACAACTCTTTAAAAGATTTTTTTTTTTTCACCACTTTTATTTGCTTACTAATATTTACATTTACCCTGTGAGGTAGAAAGTATTGAAACATAATACAGTTTACCGTGACACTATTTAAAAAAATAATTTCCTCTTTGCCAGTCCTTTCACAACAGAGCTTCAGGTCACGCAATTTACATTAGATATTTGCAACATTATAGACTTTAATGAAATAAATATCTTGACAGGTGTTGCCCAGACTTAAGGGAAACAAGAGAAAACATACCACAGCTTCGGTGTTAAAATCAACTTTCTTAAGAGGATAGATGGATTTAACTCCATAGCACTCCACTCTAGGTATGATGGAAGAGAAAAGTGAATTTATTAACAGCTTTACCTACTCGATATAAGCTATTTCTAGGCCAACTTAGAGTCAGCTTTCCATCCTACCTGAAATAACGAACTGAATTAAAGCAAAGAAAACAAGGAAAACTTACTAAGCCTAGAGATCCTATTTGCTTATTATATTCAAATTAGGAAATACAAATTAATTGACTTTTTTTATTTAATAGGGAAATCAGAAACAAGTATAGAATTTTAATATGAAATGTGGAGGCTTGTCTTGCAAAGTCTCAACCACAGCTAGTAACACTGTTGACAACACTTACAGAAAAGTGTCATGAAGCTCAAAAGCTACTTTGATCAAAAGCCTCTCCCCCTCCTAAAGCCACAGCCCTATCTACTCCCTCTTTGCACACACACACCCTTTTTTATTATAAAAGATTGCCAAGATGAAAGCACAATCTTGTGTTTTCTTCCATAGTTAACCCTTTCTGCCAGAAAAAAAACTGGCCAATGAATATTTGTCCTCCTCAGTGCAGAAAGAGCTTGATATTTTCTATCAAGGATTCGTTTGTCTCCACAACACCAACAAGATGAATCTCTTCTTGAGCCCTTAGCAGCTTACTGGCAAAGCTTTTTTTTTTTTTTTAATTTAAAAAAAAGGCGCTTTCTGCACATATCAACCAGTATAAACAAAAGGATGATCAACTATCTGAAGTATGTTTGACTCCTTGCTCTAATGGTATAATAAGTGAAGGTGGATCTAAGTAGCTGAAAGGCTTAAGATGGGGAGGAAAAGAAACAAAAAAAAAAAAAGGGAAGGTACATGCAGACCTGTCTTCCTTTGTTTTCCCTCCCTCTGCCCTGGGGATGGCGAGAACAGGTAACTGAAACAAAGAGTCATATCCAGAGCAGGAAACCTGCCTGTGCCACACCGCAATTTTCACCCTTGAGACAGCAATGAGTATCTTGGGAAAAACTCATTGCTTCATTTCCAATTAATTTTGAAAAACAAACATTTCGGTGAAATAGCAAAGTTGTTCATATATTATCTTCTACTGATCCAATGGAGAATTACTCTATTCAGTAATCAGATCTGTTTGCTCTTGCTACACGGTGTCCCCTTAAAAGGTTACATTAGTTACAAAGTAATGCAGAGAGCTGGGCAAACAACAAAACTTCACATACTGAGTTCAAACCAACACACCCAAAGCAAAGCTGCTTTGTAGGACTGAAACTCCTCTAGGTTTCCCTAAGGGGTTTCTGACTCTCAGTGGAAGGAAACTCAAGAAAACCTGTAAGCAGCAGGAGAAGGTATGTTCAAAGGCCCTCCTTACAAGTGGAAAGGGCTAATGGAACCACTTCTCAGTATCACTTTTGGCTGTATCTTGTTTTCCCAATATAAGAACCCCCACTTTTTTTTTTTTTAAATAATGACAAGAAGTACTCCCCACACACTTGCCTTCCACTGTGCCAAATTATGATTACAGCCCAGAAAAAAAAACATACTAATGGTAGGCTGCTGTTACAGACGACTCAATGGAGGTGGCAGCAAAGTGAATCAAATTGTACTACTCCAACCTAAAAATTCACTGAAGTCCCTGGAATAGGTAGGATTTTTATTAGTTAGCTACTCTAAAGTCATTCCATTATTTCAGAAGAAAGTGAACTAATATGTCAACAGGAAAAAAAAAAACAAACAAAACTTTTCTGTCACTTTCTTCCCTTTTCTGGTTATTAAACAACTGTAATTTCACAAAGTAACGTTAGTGCTACCTAACAACCAAAGGCAAGCCATTCTGTTCCTGTGAATACTTTACATACAAATTATCTGATTATAGACAAATCACCTGAATATTCTCTCAAGAATGCTGCTGTAGGCTGAAACAATACAACAGAAAGGCCACCAAAACCACCTAACTGAGCCCTTAGATGACTCGGTGTTTAGATAAATAGGTCTACATAGAAGCTGTGTATTTAAATGAAGAAAATACAATTTGGACCCCAAAAATGCCAAAAAATTCCTTCGTTTCCTCTCCGGCAGCCTGACTAAAGCCAATTTAAGCACTATAGAGTGACTAAAGGCAAGCTACGCAACAAGAGTAGAAATTAGCCCATGAGACACTGATGGAGGTATAGGGTAAGACAACCAGAGAATACGACAACAATTTTTGTGTTTCTTTAGCTAACCTTGCAGCACCAAAAAAACCCCAAAAATCTCTAAATAACTTCAATGCAGAAAAAGCAAGCAATGCAATTTCAATCATCCTATGTAATGATGGACATGAAACAACGGTGAGACATCCCAGATATTACCCTAGTGAGTGGGACAGTTGTAACGTATAAGAACAAAAGCGATCTCTCATTCCTATAAATAATGATTGTTCCCTATTTATGAGCATACCATTGACACAAAACTGTCACTGTTTATGAAATGTCAAAAAAAGTCTGGAGCACTATATTTTAAAGCTACATTTAATTATACAAGTTTCCAGTCTGCCAGAACTTGAATATAAATGAATTATTAAAAATAGAATTATTGTTATAACAATGAATTAAATTGAATTACTAAAAATTCCTTTAAGAAAGGCTGAATACGATACTTCATGAGATGTGTTTCCTGAAAAGCAGGACCTGTTTACTGCCAAAATGCCTTTGCATGACCTTAAGAGAAAATTGTTACAAGTACTGTAACATCCAGTCAAAAGACATAGGACCTAGTCTTCACCTAGCTCCTTGTGATACGTTTGTATCATTCGCCACATAACAAATCCAACCTTACACAGAAAAGGTTGTTAACAAATTGCATCTGACGAATACCTTTTTATTTACTTTACAGTTTGCTTCAATTAGCATAACTTGATTGCTCTAAATCAAATGGGGATGGATACACCTACATAAATAAATACTCTCTCTTATTTTTCAAGTAATTAACCTCATAATGTATTCTAAAGGGCTGAGATTCCACAACAACTAGTTTTCCCCTTTATTAAATACAATATTATACATAGAAACTGAACTCAGTTTAATTGCTGGCTCCACACATCAAAACCTTCATGTCACCACCAGTTACAAAACTGTGCTCCTTGCAGAAGAGGGGAAGAAGAGTCACCAGGAGGGAAGACTGCTGAAATCCTCCAACAGAAGCTGGTAACAGCTCCCCATGGAGCCTGCCTCCCTGCCGAGAAGCCACAAAGACCTGGGAAAGGCAGCGCAGCAGTGGCTGCTGCCTCACTTCATCCCCCAATTAGAGATTTGCGTTACCCAACAACTTCATAACACCACACGCTGCTTCTGGTCCCGGCACAGAAATCTCACTTGAAGCTACTCAAGAGTCTCATGTGGCCAAGATGTCCGAGGCTACTTGTGCTATGACATTTATTAGCAAAGAAACTGTGTTACCTTAATATTAAGGATCTAGTCTTTCAAAACACCAGTTCTTACTCATGCCACACAGGTTAAGTGGGGTCCTGTGTTGTTGGTGCCTACCAGAAGCATAAAGGCTGGTTGGTTACACAAGTCAAAGATCAAGAGGTGTGAACATGTATGGCTGCTTAAATGAAAGATGTGCACTAAAAATACGTTCCTGTGGTGAAAGCAGAACTCACTGCCTTAGCATTGAAGTTACCAGGAGCCCTGGTACCAAATGAGCCCAAGAATTTCATCTTCATCAGCAACACAATTTCCTGGAAAGTTTCAGGTATAACCTGTACATTCAAGAACAAGTTGCTTAGAGTACCTCTCCCTGTCTTACCACACTATGCATTTAACCTTCTGACTTGTGTGCAACGTTTTCTTTCCAGGAGTAAGATCCAAAGTTCTTATCATGGACTTTTATTTAACTGAGATACAAATTCCCTGGTATAGGTGTGTGTATTTCACAAATTTTTTTTTTAAAGCAAATATCCTCACCAAAGTGATGAAACCTGGAGTGCTGAAGACCTGATGAACAAAACAAAAATCCATCATATTATAATTAAAAAAAAAAAGAGAGAGAGATACCAGAGACTGGTTCTAAAGTTAGGACAACTTAGAAAAAGTATTAAAAAAAAAATTAACACACAATTGCACATACAGTAATTGGTAGGAATTAAAATTATTAAAAATTAACTACAAAATTCCATTTTAACTCAAACATTTTTAACTCAAGAAACATATATATTATTACTTTTAAACCTTCTGTAATAAAGGTATCTCTCTATCTTGCTTATCTAGTCATTAGGTACCACTGTTAAGACATCCAGTATTGTATTTATATCTAAGTTTAGTAGAGGGGAATCGGACATTACTAGGATGCTTCAAAGTAGAAATAGTTTTTGTCATGCAATTCAGACTAGTCAAACAGATAAAAAATGAGTTGCAGACATAAAAATGTCAGGAAACTCAGAAAAGCAAGTTACAAATTAAAATGTAAATAACAGAAAACAACTAGGGAAAAGGGGGCAGGAAACATTTACAAATATGCTGTCTAAGAATTTATATGTACATGAATCACTGTGTGACATGATGAGATAAAATGGGGAAAACAGTAGTTTATTGATATGGAAAAGTGACACCTAACGAGCAGTCTCACAAGGCAAGTTGTGCAAGCCCTAACTTCTCACAATTCAAGATGACATAAACATGAGAAAATACCTTACAGAGAAAAATTCTACTGAAGTAGACATATTGGTGAGGTGTTGAGCACACTGAACTTCAGAGACCAGAGAAATAAGTCTATTAGACAAGAGCGACCCAGTTCTGTCATCACACATTTACCAGTGGGGAATGGCATTTTTCTTTGCCAAGTAACCTATTTGAGAGGATACACCTCTGGTATCAGCTCATCTACTCTTTCCACTCTGAAGTGTGCATTTAAAATAGTCATGGACCAAAGGCATATTTGTATCCAATAGAGTCCAAAATTCTAAATCGAGGCATTTCCTGGTTGGCTTATTTCTGAAGGAATAAGGTTTAATTTTAAAAAGTTTTAATAAAAGAAAATGAGAAACAGGTGTGGTAATCTCGCCTTTTACCTTAGGCATTTTATTGGTGTAAATTTATTAATCACAGTTAGGTTGCACCAAAGTAAACTGGGAAAAATAAGAACTCAGATTTAATTTTTTTTCCTGTAAACTTTTGCTCCTTTCTATTTAAAGCAGTCCTGTTATGGACAGGGACAGTATTTTAACCCAATACCTTCATTCACACTATATGGTGATTATTATATGTTAACAAGCAGAAATTTGCAAAATGGGTTAAAACCAAAACTTTAAAAAAGTATATGCCAAAATACTTCATTTTTTTTACTCAGAACTAGTCAACATTAAAGCGAAATTATGACAGTCTATATTGATACT
Organism: Phaethon lepturus; assembly: GCF_000687285.1. NCBI lineage: Eukaryota > Metazoa > Chordata > Aves > Phaethontiformes > Phaethontidae > Phaethon > Phaethon lepturus. The sequence goes on along the minus strand of NW_010549952.1, from coordinate 6,817 downwards.
ACTTTTAGTTTCATAATATTATTTGCGATACTACTTACTCCTTTTCATATACAGCAATTCAGTTCTGATTCAGTTCTCCTCTACTTGTTACAGAAATTTCAGTTCTGCAATTAATCTTCACCACCAATGGCTTTTGTGACATCTAAGGTTTAACTGTAATTTTGTTTATGTAAATATTAGATGTGTTATTTATCTTTTAAAAAGTTGCACAGTTAGAACAACAAATATGCTAAGACATAACTTCAAATAAGTATAAACAAGGCATAGTCTACTAGCTTTGTTGGCAAAACAAATTAGAAATAACCTTTTGGATGTCTAGCACCAATCCAAATGATCTTTCTCACAAAAAATAATTAAAACCAATATTAATAAAAACAGATTTAATGTTTGTTGATCTAAATAATTCAAACGGGACATCTCAACTGATCTCAATCAACACAGAAATTGTACAAAGCTGACTACGACTCAGTTTTGCCAAGCAGGAGCCATGTGAAATCTGGCACCATGCAATTCAAAGCACAACTGAAGCTGCGCAAGGTATTTCTTTCTGAGGTTTTCTTAAATTGAAGGAAAAGAAAAAATTGCTACCTACATTTGAGGTGTTCCAGAGCTGAGCAACAGAGCAGACAGAAGCAGATTTCAAAATGTTCTCCTAAGCTTTCATCATGGAATTGCACCTCATCCTGAGGCGACCTACCTATAAGGGAAAGTTCCTGCATAATGAATTGAGGTGTGACTCTCGATTAACGTCCATGCAGATACCATTGTTCTCTACTATGGACTCAAGCACCCAAACAAGTTAGGACAGATTTAACGGACCTGTGTTAACTGACCCCATGCATACGACTCTAGCCTGCAGCAAAAATGCAACTTTATCTAAATGAAGAGTGTGTGGTTTTAAGATATGGCTGAACCCATCTAGCCTCAGGATGACACCAAAAGGGTACTGTCATGCTTCCCCATTCCCAAGTCATCTATCCGTGCATGCTCCTACCACTTCTTGTAAAAGCAGAGGATGCTCAACTTCTCCATGGTGGGCTTTCACCTCCCGTTATCGAGTCAGATTTTACTCTGAAAGACCATTCCTACCAGCTCTAGACCACAGTTAGCCTGGCTCAGCCATATCTTAAGAGCATACTCCAAGATAAGTTACTTGGCATTTATCACAGGCTAAGCCTATACTCACAAGCAGTTGTTACAGGTTAGCTGATAGGTCTTAGTGTGATAAGGCCTAATAAACTGACCGTGAATTTGAGACTTAAGAGCAAATCTTTGCATTGTTTAACTTCAGCCACATAAATACACCCAGAACAAATAAAAACAAAAGCTACTCAGTTTAACAGTTCACTATGCTCAGCTACTCTAACATTCAGATGGGGTCCAAATTCATCATATTTTTATCCACACTGCAGTGTCAAGCTAACACAATGCAACCTACTTCAGTGTTAAGTCTAACATACCATTACAGAATGGAATGTTAAGAAGTACCAGTGGTGGACTGAAAGAAAGTTTCTGTTAGCCACAAAAACATTTGCAGGTGAAAGCACAGGAAGGATAGAGGATCGCAGCTGAAAACTGAAATAATGGCTCGGAAATGAGTTGAAATGTGTGCTTGTGAGGAACATCACTGCATGATGCAATGAGTCTCAAAGGGAGGGAGAAAAATACAGGACCTGAAGGCAGGGGACGAGGTCTTACAAACAGAACTGAAGTTTAGAATTCCATGAATAAAGATTACAACACAGCGTTACACTACCTATTACCTGACATACTTCAGTAATCCCAGCAGTCTCCAAACATACCCAAAACAAGTCAATAAAGGTGCTGAACTCAAACTGAGAAATAAACTTCTACTGGGAATTACATTTCCTCAACACATAAGACAGTTGATTCTAATCAAACAGACCACATTTCCTTCCTAAGGAAAGTCTGCTGTCTTGATTTCACTTATTTTTGCATGGAAGTACAATCTTTTGAGTTTCTTACTTAACCTTTCATAAAGTCTTTTGGAGGGATTTTTGTTTTACAGAATATCTGCATGGTTTGCACTAAACTTATCCTCTGTTGACCTTTTATTTTACACACTGGTGTCCTGGCTTCTCCTTTGTTCTACAAAGCCCCTCATTTGGTAAGCAACTTTGAGGGTTCAACCACAGGTTATGAATGCACATCCAACATACAAATCTCAAATTAGAATAGGTTCTATCCACACAAGGAATCATTTATGTACATTTATGTTTTTAAACCTAAACCTGAGTGCATCAGACAGTACCAGGTAGATACTTCTCATCAACAGCTTAAATAAGTCCTCACACGTTTGATACCTGCCACCTTGGAGGTATTCAAAAGCAATCTGGACATGGTCCTGGGCAACAGGCTCTAAGTTGCCCTGCTTGAGAAGCAGGGTTGGCCACAATGACCTCCAGAGGTGCCTTCCAACCTCACCCTTCCTGTCAGAGTCTGTAATACTTGACTGCATTTATTTAAGCACCTTCCTAGAAGTCATGGATGTTGACAGCACAACTAACAACAGAACCACACATCCTTCTAAAAGCAAATACCACCCTCATAAAATTTAAGCTAATTGTTTTAAGTCATCTACTGGTTAACAACTATAGTTTAGTATAAATAATTATTGCTAAGTTTGGGTTAAAAGAAAAAACCTATTCATGCTATGAAAGCAACTGTCTGTAACATTTCTACATACAAAAATCAGCTTTAAAAGACTTAAGCTTCCCAATAAAGATGTGAAAGTGTGTCTGGAGTGAAAGGCGGAACACCCGAGCACTGAACTCCAAACTCCAACTTCGCTGCAGAAAGCAAGCCAGTAGTATGGATGCACTCAACACAATTCCAGTATCTAGAATATGTATCAAACAACACTACTTGTCTTTATATTTACAATTAGCAGTAATATGTGAACAACTCCATTAATGTCCTTATAAAAAATTACACTATCCATTCTTGCAATGTACAAAAAAAAGCATAATCTGTAAAATGTGTACCATTTCAACAATAGACCAAAGGGGCAGAAGCAGAGCACCCCTGAAAGTCCCCAATAAATACCAATGTTTATGCTCATGCATGCAGGATGAAGCCCTTACAAGAAAAGATTAAGAAGTGACTATTATTTGAACTTATAAACAGAAATCACCAAAAAAAAATGTTTAGGCATAAGAATATGTGCACAAAAATGTGAACATAGGACTGGGTCATAACTAACTTTTTAAAGACAAACACATCAGTATTGCCATAAAATTAATCCCATCTCATATTTCAAAGTCTTCCTGATTTAACTCTTCCAATTCATTGTATCGGTAAAAATTTCAGTATGTTACACCCTATCAGCAGAAACATCCAAATAAAAAAAACGGAGACTTCTGCAAAGTTAATGCTTTCTGCTTTAAAAGGAGAATGAAGATGCTGCTTCAGAAGCATCACTAGCTCCAGGATACCTTGAAAACCAGATGCTGAGCACTTCAAGATTCCAGTGTTACAACAGAAACTGAATGAACTCAGGGATGGAGAGAGTATGAAGAGATGAGAAAGCAAGAAAAAATTTGTTCAAGTTAACTACTTCCAGCCTGTCAAAATACTCAAAATTAAGCATTATACTTAACGATCAGTGAAAGATCATCCTGAGGCGATCACTCAACGACCGAGAATGAAAGTCACTTCTCATTTGCACTCTGTCAGCATTTTAATGACGTTAAACCATGTCTTTAACTTCCTATTCATGTACTTTTTCCTCTATAACCTTAGCCTTGCCATGTGATGTCAGACTTAGCTGTAAATGAATGGATGTTCAAACAAGATTTTGAGAAAAACATTCAGATAGCTTCAACCAGGCAATCCAGGTATCAATTACCACCACACTTTTAGCTTCCTAACAGCTCAAGTAAATTTACTTCTGAAAGCCTTCAGCCTGAATTTGCCTCATTATTAAGCATGATTTTCTCTCACCACAACGTGCAACTCAGCAATCTCCAGTAATATGTATTCAAATAAAAAAACAACACACAGTTATGCAAGAAGAAAAAAAATCCAGGGCTTATCTATTCTGCAGCTTTTCCCACTTCTAGCCAAAACAATTCATTAGCATTATGAAATACAACTCTTACTCATCAGAAAAAAACAATACCAAATGTTCCTGCTCCATTTCTGAAGCTCACAAAATGACATCTTCCTGCTTTTGCTTAATAGTAATCTCTCTCTTACATGAGTTTAAAAAACAAAACAAAAAACAAACCCAGACAGTTGTCTTCCTCAGGTTTAATTTAGGGTAAAATATAAACACTTGCTAACATAAACACGCTACAGACCAGAAGCCTAATTCTTTCACAGCTGGAATTTTCAAGTGAGAGAAATGAGCTGCTGATTTGTAAAATGCTGGAAGTAAGTATAAATCTCTAAGATACTTAAATAGAAATAGTTCCAGAATACTCATCAAGATAAATCAAAAGAAAAGTGAAATAAAGATGCTCATACTGACAAACTGGGCAGCGCAAATTTCGTAGTGTGTATTGTTGCCCAGTCTGGGACTACAGTGACTGTATGACATTTTAATACACAGTACAAATAACTTCAGTAATAGCAGTAGAAATGAGTGATAATCATTAAGCCCCTTCCCACGCTTTAAACCTTTCTATGGTGCTTAACCAAGCACTAGTACTAGTTTAAAAACAAACACACACACCTACAACAAAACCACACATTAAAAACAAATGGACTAAAATCTGCATTTTTATATATACAAAACATCAATCATGAACAAAGCAAGTCATATGCCTGTACTAGCAAGACTAGGTCGTAATGAACAGGTCAGAGAGACACGTCAATCTTAACCATTTTAAATCTTGCAAAGCTGTAAATATAGTTATGCATGGAAGATGGTATTTGACCCCATGCTACACTGTACTACAAGAGCTTTCTGATTTCACCAAGGCTTCACACAGGGTGGCAGAGCAGGGGAAGCAGCATGCTGGGGAGAGAGGAACATGAGCTTTGTGTCTTTGCACAGCAAATGTAAATCATCAGCTACCCTGATGGTTCAAACACCTTTCACAGGATGCACCCCTAGCAAAAGTCCGGGCTAGAAAAAGGCCTTGAGACACTCAAGTAATTGAGATGTCAGAAATTAATATGTGCATCTCTCTCCCCACCCCCAAAGTCTTTTTCAAGATACATCAAATCGATCATAGCAGTATTTGCTATGAATAAAAGCTGTTTAAATACTTCTCAAATATTTAACTACTGTCACCCACAACAGCCTTTCCTAGAAGGGCTTTACATACCACTACCACAAGAATTTACGTTAAAGAATTATTTGTGCAACACTGGGAGAAGGGCCACCCCATGAATGAAACCATCAGCACAGCTAACTACACAGCAATAATCTAAACAATCTATTAATAGCACAGTTTATAGTCTTGTCTGGATGATGTGTCTAGCACTATGCTTACATATTGCTTCAATGACCATTTCATTTTGAGACTATTACATAATATATCAAATATAGCCACATGTCAGTGCAGAGAAAATACACTTTTCTTACAGAAAAGCAACCTTTTAGTACAACACTAAAGCAGTTTTACTGAAGTCTAAATCTAATCTTCTTCCCAATCATTTAAGCAGCCCAGAAGCAGCTTGCTGGCTTGAACTCTTAAAGCAATGTTCCATTAACAAGTTTACCTAAAACATGATTTATAAAAATAACACAATCATTTTGAAAAATAAGCCATATTTTATTAACATTAAATGCAAACACAGCATTGCAAGGCAGACTTTAAAGACTGAAAAAAATCAAATTGCTCTCCAGGATCGCTTCATCAGTATCACACTTGTTCCTTTTAAATATGCTCCCAGATTGTAGTGGAAATTTATTCTTCGGGAATTTCTGATCACAGTATATTACACATTGTAAAACAATGGGGGAAATAGCAAAAAATAAAAACCCACAACAGTAACACAGAGGATTCCTTTTAATGTCAACAGTCAAGTGAGAAAAACCAATCAGAAAAGCATGAAGCCTCCTTTGACAGCTGTAACCTCTGAAAAGCCAATCCACATGCATAGGGGCTTGGCTGAGGCGGAGACACGGATTCATTGAAGAAATTCTTGAGGGTGCATTTACTATCGGTTCTACATACAAGTACAGATACATCAGGCGACAGCGTGTACCTAAGTCATATACAGCTCTAAGAAGCACCAGAGTCATGTTTAAAAATCGGTAAGACAAGCCAGCGCATTCAAACGACACCAGAACTGTGGGCCAGCATTTTCAGTATGATGCTGTCCTACTGCTTGTCAAAAACCCCAGAAAATTATCTTCACTTAAGTAGACAAAAGCCTTTTCCCTCTATAACGCTACAAGAAGAACAAGCATACACGTATCTATTTTTTTAACACTTGCTGGTTTATTTAGAAATCATCTAAACGCTTAAAAGCCTAATACTTAATGTAACACGTCCAGCTGATGCATCTGACATTTGACGTACACCATGCAGCACGAAACATCTCTTTCGAAAAAGCACGCGCAGGACGCGTCCTCATTTACGCGCCCTCATTACACCCGCCGAGAATTTCTCCCACAGCACCTACAGCTGGGAACGAGCTCCACAGGCCAAAGCTGCTCGCTGCCCCCTCCAGCCCCCTACCCTGTGAGCGCACGTGGGGACAATGTGTAGTAAGCGCAAAGCGCAGCCCACAGCGGTCCTCCGCCTTCAGCGGGGACGGACGCGGCAAAACGCCGCTTGTCACTACGGGCCGCGCAGCAGCGGGGCACTCGGCTGCGCGCTCTGCCACAGTGGGAGGCAGG
>NW_010549951.1:51330-64486 GCF_000687285.1 Phaethon lepturus | reverse complement strand
AGCCAGCACCAGGCGGCGCTGCCTGTGCTGCCTGTGCTGCCGGCGCTGCCGGGCAGGGAGGCAGCGCTGGCAGTGCTGCTGCTTTCAGCCACACAGGCACTGAAAAGAGGCTTTCCACCCAAAAAGTTAGGGCTCTTTTCCCCCTCCCCATCATACTCCTACCCACAGGCTATAGCTGTGTGCATGTATGTAGATAGCTATAGCTGTACACAGATACGGTCATAGTCTTACACTAATGATATTCTATTAAATATTATTTTAAGTACATAATTTTTATGCTATACTAAAATTGTTGTTTGGCAGTGTAGATAGTTTTGTGTGTGTACACCAGAGCTGCTGGGGTTTCCGCTACTACCCTATGTGCACTTGGCCAGGTCCCAATGCCAGACTGCACACCCGATTACCTAGAACCCAGGAGGCACAAAGTTGGCCCAGACAAAACCCCAGAGCCACGATCCAAGCAGTGACATCCATCAAACCCATGCACACACAGGCATCCTTCAAGGCCAACCCTGGGAAAACCTAACCAGCAGCTCTTTGCTCCCCTTACCTTACTGCTGTCCCTCTGGCCAGCTGCAAGCTCCCTTTGCTGGGCTGAGGGTCCTGTTCCCATCCAGCCCTTGAACTGGAGGGTGGCCCCAGGCATGGCTGGGCTCAGGCACCTCTGCCACCCCCAGTCCTCCCTGGGCAGCACCTGGCTTGGAGCACACTTATACCCCATGGTGCTACTTAGCATCACCCCCACAGCAGCTCCTGAGCCACCTGCCACCAGGGGCCCAAAACAGGATAGTACTAAACATTAACTTCGCTCTGTTTCCCACGTTCTCCAGCTCATATCCCACCCCTCATCTTGCCTGCCCTCCCCGCCTCCCCTGCAGCCCCATGAGCTCACTGCCTCCCAGACCCAGGCATTTTCCTGGTGCTCCCCACACCTGCCCAGCCCCTCGGCATGCACTGGTCCCACTCAACATACTGGCACAAGGTAGGAAAAAATAGATGGGGAAGCAGCCCCATGGTTTATGCTGTCCTTTGGGGAGGCCAAAGGGAAACCACAGCCACCTGGATGCTGGCTGTTGGGGTCACACAGAGCCTCTCCTCCTTCAATGCTGCAATTTTAATTGAGTATAGCATGTTGTGGGGTTTTTTTAATTGTTATTCTTTGCCTCCTTGTGGTTCCCCAAGCACTGAGCTGTGCCATCATGCTCCCTTAGACAGCACCTCTCACCCCTGGAGAAGGTGCAAGACCTTCAAGGGACCTGTCTCCATGGCCCCATGAGTGGAGCAACTCAGCCAAGCCCCGATTCCACATGCAGCCCAGGCCTTCTTGCACCTTCCCAGCAGCCCATTCTGGGCAAAGACCACACAGAAGCACTATGACTGGCTTTTCAGCTGGCTCAAATTTTGCTCTACTTGAGCATCAAGCAAAGGGGAAGAGTGAACCCTTGGAAGGCTGCCTCTGCAGTGCCCTACTCAGACAAGGAACAGAGTGCAGAGGAGACCAAAACCATAGTGAGATGCCTGAAGGAGCCTGGATGATTCATGGACACAGGTCCATCTGTCAGCTAATAAACAGCACAGTTAGATGCAACTACAAACTCAAGAAGCCCCTGAAATACCAGGGTTGGGAAGCTGGAAAGAGCAGGGTTTCCTTCTCCTTATAGCCTTTGCCCAAGCACCTGCCAAGGTCCCCGAGGTCCCTGCGCCAGGTAAGAGGGACCTTCCCTTGCAAAGCTGCTCCCCTGCTCAAGGAGGAGGAAACTACCACTCTCACACAGCCTCTCGGCAGCTGAGGGAGCTCTACGAGTATCATGTCGGACAGGGTATTCACACTGCCGTCCTCCCTGCCCAGCAAAGCAAGACACAACCCACCCTTTTCCATCAAATCTATCCGCTGTCAGGCAGGGAGGTCACCTCCACACACCTGCTGGCCAGACATCGGCTCAAAAGGACTCAAGGGTATGGCTGTGTTTTGCGGACTCACAAGGTACTATGTGTAGAGCAGGAACATAGCAGGCCAGCAAACAAGTGACATCAGTTCCTCCCCACTTATCCAACTGTGCTCAGTAATGACAAAAGGCTCAACTCCCATTGCTGCTTGTCCAGCCCACTGCTCAAACACCCCCAGGACAAAAGCTGAACAAGCCCAAATTTGCATGTGATGCATCAGGAAACGGGTCCTGTGAACAGAGGGGAGTGGGAAGATGACAGTTTTCTGGCATCCCATTTAATTTATTCCAACTTTATGCAGCTCAGCTTTTCCAAGAAGAGAAAAAGAAAAACACAAAAGAAAAATTCCTGATTCCTAAACAAAACAAGAAGTACAAACTGCAGATGAGAGCCAGCGTGTGCAAGGCTTAGTGAAAAAGCAGAACACCCTCAGATGTTAAGAGAAAACAGGTAGCATTTTTACAGTTACTTGGCTTTGCATGCAGGTGTGTTTCCTTTCTCTGTGCTCTCGCTCCCTCTCATGCACATCCACATGTACACACCCCTGCCCCTGACTTTCCAAAGGGGGTCATTTCCTGTATCCTCCACTGCCCCATCCAAACCCCTGCAAAGTTGTGAGGTGCTTAATTTGTGGAGACCATGTGTGCCCTCTGCATTCTGGATCTGAAATACGGCCCAGACGGGGCGGGGGGGAAGCAAACCCCAGTGCTCCCCTTCCTCCAGAGCCCATTGAGCTTTTTGCTTTTCCTTACCCAAATCAAAGTCCCCAAATGAAGGGGAATCAGCAGTAGGGACCCTGATGTGGTGTTTCTCCAGCAGCATTTGGCATTTCTGGGGTTTGCCAGCAGTTACCAGGGGCTGGTCCCATCCAGGCGGATCACGATCAGGCAGTTTGGCTGCCTGGTGCGTGCAGCACAGGCACAGCATTCTGCCAGCCAGATCCCACACTTGCTGGGGAACCTCCTTCTGCCACCCTATTCAACTGACCCCACAGAGGACCTGGGAGCTGGAGGCTGTTTACCACTCAGAAGCATTTGCCAGAAATTGGGAGATGCTTTATTTCCTTCCCCTCCACCCCACCCCCCTTTCATTTAAGGAAAGCCTGAGACTTTTACTGTATGAAGATTTTTGCAATTGCTCTGCAAATGGTATCCATATTAAGGTGGGGGGGGAAGGGAGGAAAAAGGAAGAAAATAGTAAAATCTCCTTGCTTAGGCGACAGGGAAGTTATTTATTCTCAGCATTGGCGTGTTCTGTACAGAAAGAAATCAATAGGTGAAATAACAGCAGAGACATCTCTCCTCAGAGCAGCATGTCCAGCGCAAAACCACTCAGAGCACCTGGAATCACTTGGATTTAATCTATACACATGTGTGTGTGGGCAGGGAGGGGTGTGTCAGGGCCTTTACAAAGCAAGATATATACTGTAATTTACTTACAAAAAAAAAAGTGTGCTGAATAGCAGATGCTTACTCCAGTCCCAAGCGAAAATGGAGGGACAAGGGCAGCTGCTTGGGAGTGCAGGTTTTAGATGGGTTTTTTCCTATCTAGAAACAAAGAAAGAATGAATGAGAGAGAGAAAAAGATACACGCCCTGGCTTGTTACCCTAAATCTACACAGGCATCCTTCCACCAGTCCCAGCAAGTTCACTTTAGCTCCCTCAGCATATGCTGAGCCTAAGAAATACAGGGCAATAGCTCTTCAAACCCCCCAGAAAACCAAGCGTGTTGCTTCGCCGTCAGAGGTCCCATCCTCCCAGACAAGCGGCTGAAGCTGGGTCCCTGGGGGGGTGGCTGTACCCCAGCCCCAGGAAGAAAAGCACACAGGGGTGTTTTGGGGCAGGCTGTCTCATCCTTAGCCCTTTCCCTCACTGATGCTTCCTTGCATCCCAGCCACGCCAGCACATTCCAGCTGGGAAGCCGGGGGCTTTCCTCCTTCCCTCCCTCCCACACCACATCCCATGCCAGGACCGACGGCCAGGCTGGGGCACAGGGGACCAGTGGGACACAAGAGGCAGGCAACACAGTATTTACAGTCTTTGGTCTCAGGGAAGGGAGGGCAAGAGGGGCAAAGGCTGGGGGTTTTTCCTTTGTTTTTTGTCCCCCTCCTGCCCACAGCAAGGGGTTTTGTCCCCTAGGAGGTGTTGAGGAGCACACTGCGCTCCGTGCTGGAGGGTGCAGGAAGATGCCATGAAGCAGCAGGGAGGGCAGGGTTGTGGGGTGAGGAGCAAAAAAGACCAGTTCTCTGGCTTACATTGGGTGAAAGACTATAGGAAAGCAGTCCCTTCTCCTTGCAACCCCCCCCACCGCCCTTCCCCTCCTGTCATCCCTCCTGTCCCCAGGAGCTGGGCAGCAGGGGAAGGAGGGCAGCACGCAGGACCCAACCCCAGTCTCCTCCAGAGCTTAAAGAGACACGCTGAAACCCATGTAAAATCCAACACTGGGGCCACGGCGAGCTGCCTCCAGCAAGCAGGTCACGTCCATCTACTGGCTCCGCAGGGCATGTGCTCCCCGGTCCTCCTGCTCGTGGGCTGTGTAGAAGAGGTGGCACTCAGGGTCCCCACGGATGGTGGGTGCACCCTGGATCACCTTCCCATGGATGGGGTCCACGCACCAGCACTCGCCCCGCTGCCCGTTCACCGACATCTTGCACTGCATGGAGAAGGACAGGGCAATCAGAGGAAACAGGAGAACAAAGCAACCCCTTTCCCACCCCCATCAGTCCAAAGTCCAAACATAAGCAGATCTGGGGTTTCTCCAATGGTTTGGCACTAGTTTGGACTTAGGCAATATTCAGGGATGCTGGACTTTGACACCCCAGGGCCTGTGCTGCACCAGCATCACTGCTTCAGTGGTCCAGGCTGAGGGCTGGACCTCTTCCCCCAGGGGCTGTGCCAGGGACCAAAAAGCCAATTTTAAGGAACCACAAGGACAACTGCCCCTGAGATGCATGTGTCAGCTGTGGATGAAAGCATCCATAGAGTCAAAAATCCCTAGAGGAAGAGGGATGAGAGAGACTGACAGGGGAGCTGCATAAGCTTCTCACCAGCAAATTGGGCTAAAACTGAAACATGAGAGCAAGGCTGCCACAGCCAGATGGAAACATGTTTCCAGACAGGTTTTCACCACGTCCCAGAAGTATGGACCGGTGCATCTGGACCTGGACTCTCCCCCAGTTTGGTCTGGTTGAAGAGAAGTTTCTTGCCCTCACGGTTATTTATCCACCTCTTGACCTGGAAGGGCTGTAGGCACTTTGAACCTGATGCTCATCCCTCCATCCCCAGCAAATACATCTCAACAGGGCATAGCGGGAGACACAGAGGTTACTCCAGCAGGCCAGCCTTTGTGTGCACTCTGTACAGCTGAATTCAAGCCATTTTCTGCAGCTGGACTGAGATCAAAATGCAGCCTTGTTCATGGGAATAAAAAGCACAAAAAGAGAGGAAGAAAAAGCCTCCCCAGCAGGAGAGTGCATACAGCCACCCTCCACCCAAGCACTATCCACAGGAGGTGGGAGCAACTGGGAATGCTTTTGTTGGCATCCACTTTCCAGCAAATGAAAAGGAGCTGATGCTCAGCTCTGGAAACTCAGATGGAGGGAAATGGATATCGCTTCACATTTGCCTTGTTTGCCCTTAACCAGGGCAGGGTCCAGGGGGAGAAGAGAAGCGATTTTTGCCCCCTCTTTCTGCAGCAGTGACCAAGCGTGTAACCCATCTGTACCCTTCAGTGCAGGCTGACTTGCTTCCCAGGCACAAGGAGCAGCAGAGACTCTCCTTCCTTTTGCAGTGCATGCTGCATCACCCAGGTTCAATCCCCAAACATGGCTCAGCTCCTTACAGGAGCTCTTCAGGCAGAGGGTGAGGATCAAGGCAGGACAGGGAAGAGAGAAGGGATGGAGAGATGATCTCAGAGCATCCTACTTTTTTTTAATGCCTTTTTTAATGCTCCTGATCAGGGGGTGGATGTATCCCTGAGAAAAAGGCTTAGCCATGAAAACAGCAGGTTTTCAGGGGTCTCCTCCAAAGGCTCAGTTACACACAACTGTAAGGGGTGCTGTATACTATTCACACAGGGCTGCCGGTCAACCCTGGACAAACTGTTGTTTTGCTGCCCAAGAAGTTTTTCCTGGCATTTTTTTCCCCATGCCTCAGCAGCTGACACCTGCTGGCTTTGCCTGAATGAAGCCAAGAAGTCAAAATTCAGGCACACATTAAGTCATTTGAGTCCTTTTGGGCCCTGTAAATACTTTCAGAAGGATGCTGCACCCTAACTCCCACCTCATCTGGAAAGAATCCCTCCTGGAGCTGTGGAACCAGCCTCAATTTGTGGAGGAAAAGCAGTGAGGTATGCTAGAAACCTTCCCAACCCCAGGAGAAGTGCTTTCTGCTTTGTCTGCAGAACTGGCCAGAATTCAGCCCTTCTCTGCTTTTCTTCTGCAGCAGGACACAGCTAGGACGAGTCCTGGCACAAAGCACATCAAAACAGACCTGGACAGATAAGTAGCTCTCACAGGGAAGAAGGGGCTCTGAACTAAACAGATACTCCATCTCTGGGCTGCCCACAGCCAAACACAGACATGGGTCTCATCTCCATGTGCTAGCCTGTGGCTGTAGATACACCTGGGTGTTACTAAACCTGTTGATGCCACATGTGATGTTTGCCATTTACCCCACACTTTGCACCATGCCTGTGACATCACCCCAGCCCTAAGCTTCATGTGACCCCATGGCTGCACATGGGGGGACATGTGTTAAGCTGAGAGCTGCCGCTGGGAGTGCAGCCAGCCCTGGGGCTCTGGGTCTCCCCACTTACTTGTTTGAGATTGTACAAGCCATGCTTGTCACAGTTGGGGATGTGGAGGGAGTAGAGGTGCTCCAGGGGACCTCGCTCATCCGGCAGCCGCATAGTGGAGATGCGTTCCAGGACCTGATCCAGCTCCTGCTGACAAGGGGTCTGGAAAGAGCCCAGAAAACAAAAGAAAAAAAGTCAGGGCAATAGGACCATTCAAAGTCAACACTCTGGACAACAGAAACACCAGTAAGGATGAACACCTGTGTGCATCTGCTCATGACACAGGTTTACCACTGAGTCCTGCCGCAGACTTCACCTGCAGGCACCCAAAATCAGAGTGCTGCATGTCTGCACATGCCAATGTGTGGAGAGCCACATAGGGAGACATGCACATCTCTCCCATGTGCCTCACATGGCCAAGAGCCAACATGACACCAGGTCACAGGCCCTGAAGGCAGAAAGGAGAAGCCTTAGAGATGCTCCCATGGGTCCCACTGGTAGTGACAAGTGATGCGAAGCAGGACTAATCCAGACAGACCAGGAGGATTTCCATGAGCATAGCCCAGATCCCACACCCGTGATGCAGTTTTGGCCCAGAAGTGCAACTTAAAGCATGTGAGACCCCATGGGAGTGGAGGGGAAGCCCTGGGAATGAGAGCACCCAGCAAAGCCAACCTCTGGAGGCATCCCTCTTGCTCCACAGCAGTCCCAAGCCAGTGCTCCCAGCCAAGACAGCCTGGTTGAATTATGCCTGATGTGAGCCGGAGTGAGTCCACACCTCTCTGCTTTTGCAGTTGCTGTTTTTTGGTGTTTTTGTTTTGTTTTTTTCTCCAAAGGAACAGCAGCAGTGTGAGCGCTCTCTAAATTGACGGTGCCTGCACCTTATTTCGAACCCTTGCTTTGCCTGTTCCTTGGAGGGGATGAGGGCTCTCTTTTAAAGCCCTTTTCTATCCCTGCACTCCTCAGATGTCAATACCCTGTATGTTTAGAGAGATATGTATGTATTATGGACCTCTTGCCACGGCTTTCCATCCCCATCCCATCTAGTTGCCTTGACCAAACTGCCCACTAGAGGGAAACCACGGCCAAGGACTGGAGAGCAGAGAGACAGGGAAGAAAGGGACAGGGAGGACTCCGGGCACTCTTCCCTACTATGTGACAGCCCTACAGCCCATCCTCGGGGGCTCTGGGCCCCCTCAGCCCGGACTGGGGCTACCCTGTAGCAGGCAGACACCCTCCCACCCCGCAAATCCCCTTGGGCCATCCCTAGCACTTGCTTAGGGGAAAAGGGTGTGAGAAAGCCAGTCTGCAGGCAAAGGACACACTCGCACCCCTGCAGAGGTGGGTGGCAGCCAGCGGGACCCCCCTTCCCCAGCTCTGCTGCCAGGAGGTGAAGCAGCAATGAAAATAACGTCTCCTCGCCAGCACATCAAAGTTCATCAGATGGTGTGTTCAGCCCCAGCTTCAGGCCAAAACAAACGTTTGCTTTTCCTTTTTTTCTCTCCCCCTCTCCCCACTTTTTTCTTTTTAAGACAGTTTGTTGCAGATGTCACTAATGCATTCAGCATTTCCCAGCAAGCCCACAGCTGCCTTCATTTGCTCCCCATCCCCCCTGCCCTCTCACCCTGCCCGTCGACAGCCGCGACTTCTTTGAGTCCTCATGGTTGTGATGGGGCTTGCCGACTTTGCCCATCTGCCGCTGCTGCTCGTTCACCTTCTCCCTCATAACCGCCAGCTCCTTCATGCCCGTCTTCATCGGCTTCCTCCCACTGGCTCCACTCAGGATCCCCGTGGTGCCATCCACGTGGTTCTCAGCAAGGATGCTCTCGGACCGGTCATCACCATTATCTGTAGGAGACAGGGCAGACAAGGAAAGGGTCAAGCTCAGCCAGGCGCAACCTCACGTGTTCATCCCATCCTGGATTGCTTTCAAGCATGGCTGGTTACCAAGCCATAAAGCCTTTTCATGCAAAAATTTTAAATTGCATTAGCCCTTTCATCTGGAAGGTGAGAATAAATCCTTTCATTCTGGAGTTATTACCACACTAAAAGACAGTTTAGAGAGCAGGGGAAATCGCTGCTGGAGAAGTTCTTTCTGGGTTTCTTTTTTTTTTTTTTGACCTTCTAAATTACTTCCCGAAGAATGTAATTTTCCCATCAGAAGTCCAGTTGGGTTAGGGATGCCAAATGTACTTCAGCTCCAAAACTTAAAACCACAGTGATTAGTAACAATACCTTGAGTCTATCTATCATCCCCCGGAGTATCTCCAGGATACTTACTCAATATTAGTGTGCTAAATCAGGCCTGCTTTCAAAAATACCTTGCCTCTGTTTTATGGCCATCCTAATTTCCCTCAGAGATCCTGCCATTTCAGTGATCATCCTTGCCCTATCACCTTTCACATCATTCGTCATACAGCGCATTACTCGTTTAGCTTCTACCTACTTCTGCATTTGGCCACTTCTGCTGACCACGGAGCAGCCCCACGTGTCCTGGGCCCAACTCTGCCACTGCCCTAAGCCGTAAGATCCCCAGCTAATACAACCATTTCAAAAATCAGTTTTTGAACCAATAAGCTGAAACACGTGGATAAACACTGGACTTTTTCCACCTCCTCCATGATGTTTGTGCATTTTCCCAGTTCACTGGGTGCTGTTTCTAGGAGCAATCCGTGCCAAAGTAGGACATGATGGTCACGATGCTGCAAAGACCAGTCCCTTTGGACTTTGCAGTGTCAATGAGGACAGATCTCAATTCTTCCTGCTTGCTCCAGAACCTGACAGCAGACACCTCCTTGGTGCTTGGTCTGATCTGGTTGGGCAAGCACATCTAACACTGTAGCTGGACCTAACATTGAAGCTGGCCCTGCTTAAAGGAGAGGCTTGGACCAAGACTTCCAGAAGTTCTTTCCAGCCCAAATTATGATTTGACCCACACACGCACATCACCGCTCGCTGCAATAAGCCAGGCTAAGTTTGTCTCTCTATATAGCACCTCTTCAGGAATCTTCAGGAGCTCCTCAGGTCCCACACCAGTGACAGACCAGGCCATTCTGGTCCTAAAGTGGTGACAAATATGTAGTGTTCTCCGCATATGCTAAGGAGGAACTATAGCACCCAGCCTCCCAACATCAGCATTCTCTCTGGTACCTCCAATTTCAGCTCTCCAGCATTCACTCAGGCACTTCTATAGAAGTAAAGAAATTATATCGCACTGTGCACAATGGAGGGCAAGCAATGCTTTAGCTCATAACAATGCTTTTAGATCTCTCCTGCTTCTTGAAAGACCAAGTACAGAGAGCATTTACAGATTTTAACATTTCCTTTTTTTGCAGAAGCTGCATTGTGATGTTTTGTCAGGGCATAGCTCTACTGTCATGACAGAATGAAAAACCATAATAGCAAGTGTTTTATTTCTGCTACAGCTTTTCAAGCTCTTTTCAGGTGTTACAAGCCCAGGCTCACACCAGAGAGTTTTGTCTGAACTTACTCAGCAAATGTGCAGTTGCCTGCAGACTGATAGCAAGAGAACAGCCCATGTGTCACCCCAGCCCAGCATGCTATCCACCCAAGACCATCAGCAGCTGCTTGGGAACATGCATCAGAAGGACCATTCCCAATCTGTGCTACAGATCAGCAGCAAAAGCATTTTCATGGCTGGAGACGGCACCTGACCCACAGGATTTAAAAGCCACTGACAGACCCATCCCTCAATGGATTTGTCCAACACCCTTTTGAACTTCCTCACCATTTTGGCCTCGGATCTTCCAATACTGGGATCATCCCACTTCCCAGAAATACTAAATGCATTTGGTCTGCAGGTTTTTAGCTGCTTAGGTAGCAACTGAAAAGCAAACACAAGGCAAAACCACTCTGGCAAAGTCCATGACTTTCCTCAATACTGGTTCCAGATGAGAACTGGGACCAGGTTTGATAGCCAGATGGGCAAGCTCAAAGTCTGGGCTGCTGCCTGGCGATTGCCGTCTGGCCGTCATCCTAGGAGCCGGACAAGGAATATTTTGAGCAGGAGTCTTCTGTTTATTCACCAGTCTCCCCGTTAATTAGAAACACATAGTGAGAAGAGAGAAGGCCATGAGGCCGCCCTTCAGACAGGATCAAATGAAAAAGCAGTGTGCAAGAGACGGACAAGGCTGTTCAGGCTCCGATTCTCCACGAGCTGCTTAGGAGGGTTTTTAGCCTTCTGACATCTTTCATGTTCCTCTCCTTGGTGTCCCACCAAGCTGTCAACAACAGCAGAAGAACAAGCACAGCAGCAGACAGCATCTCAGACACATTGCAGTCCCCTGCTTCATTCAGAAAACCAATGGTACAAACTGATGGAAAAGCAGCAAACTGGAAGCAGTGCCTTCCCCCATCGATTCTCACTCCTTCCTGCCTCCAACTAAAATATATAGACATCTGCCCAAATAAGCACTGCGCTAGTAAATGAAGGCTAGCTGGTAAGCCTCTTGTCGGCTGATTCATTCACAAAACCTGCTTCTGATAATAGTTTCACTCATTTTTCTCACTTTCCAATACTAACAAATATCAGACCAAAGAAAACCACCGATGGGAGCAGAGCGTGCAAGCCCATGTGCATGAACACACCCAGGGACAGAAGAGATTGGTCTTGGCTCCCCAGGCACCATCAAAGAGCAGAGACCAGGAAGGTCTAGCTGCTATTGACTGCAAGCTCTCCTCTGAAAGGCCAAGCCAGCAACCATGAGCCATACCTTTGCCCTGCTGCTAAGCTGGGCTGATCCACCTGGGGCTGATTGCCAGAGCCTCATCACAGCTTTTCCTTCTCCCCAATCCAGTGCTGCTCTTCAGAGGAGCTCTCCTGACCTGGGGCTTGCAGGGATGGCTCAGTCACCAGGGAAGGGAGACGGGACAGAAGAGGTTGGCACCATGTGCAAAGCACTGGTGTTTCCTTCACAGACAAGCTGTGTGCATGGGAGGAGGCTGAGCATCAGGTGTGATGAACCACATTTCAAAGAGCAAATGGACCAGGGAGCAATGACAAGAGACATACTTGGCCTCCATACCGGAGACATCAAGCCTCAAGGCTGGGAGAACACAGAATGCTAAAAGGCCTTGTTTGACTCTTATAGCCAGATAACGCTTCTTAACATTGCCCAAAAGAAGTTGTGCACGCTTGCTTTTGACTATCCATGAACCAGTTAAGCCATCCATCAACCCTACCAGCACGGGATGGGCAGTTATGCAGTTTCCACAGATATACAGCCCTAATCCACTTGTCATCCTGGCAAACACCCTTCTGCTGACCAATTTCAATTCACACTAAATATCTGTGAACAGAGTGGTGCCAAACTCCAAAACAATTAAGTTTTATAGTTCTTCCATTTTCCTATGGCATGTGGAAAACATCTCCTGTGCTATTTTGGATCAAAAGGTAGAGCACTTTGTGCAGGGTGGGACAAGTGCGGCAGGAATCAAAGCAGATAGCTGAAGTTCTCCTGAACACTGATGTGGAGCCCATGAAACACCTCTCTCCATGCCAAGAAAGTGATTTCTTTATGGCCTTTTTCAAGGAAAATTCCCATTGGCTTCAATGGGGCGAGGACTTGGCTGAGGTGAAAGCATGTTCAAATGGCCATCAGCTAACATCTGTAGGGAGCTCCACAGCCTCGCCAACATTTTCAAAAGCAGCTACCAATTCCCAGTGCTGAAATTTTTTGGGGAATCTGGTTTTAGACCTCTAGGCACCTCCACTGAGATGGCTGAGAAACAGAGGGGCTTAAAAACAACCTGCCATTTCCAGAGCTACAAGAAAGAAGCACTGCACAAAAAGGCAGATGCCTGAAGTTAAAAATACATCTTTATCCCTTTGAAGAGCCCTAAAGCATATCTGGGCTGCAGGACAGGATCAAGCCAGTAGCACTCACTCAGCATGAGAGGGCCAGCCTGTATCATGGGGAGCACACACCATGCCAAGGTCTGTAGCTGCCCCTTCCAGCGCTGTTCTCTCTCTCTACACTTGCTTTCCTTCAACAACAGCTTGCCCACATGGTTTCACACACATTTGCTTAATCTGTCCCGGGATGATTGTGTAGGTTTAAGTGCTGATTAAGGTTCCAGACCCACAGAAAATTTCACCCAAGTGGCCTTCAACAACCCTGCTAGACTCAGGTCCCAGCTGTGTCCCAGGCTGGATACTTACATCTCCCTCCCCCAGCAATCACAGCCTCCCTTGGCCAGTACTTTCCCTCTGAAGACATCAAAGCACTTTGCAGTTCATTAATTACCCTGGAGAGAGGGGTGTTCATCCTGGGTTGCACACCATAAAAAACAAAGGCATGGAAAAATTTGAGCACGCCACCCAAAGCCACACAGGGAATCGATGAGTGAACCCCGAAGCCTGCACTCCTGCCCTGGCATCGCACCGGAGAGCGAG
>NW_010549951.1:42813-51292 GCF_000687285.1 Phaethon lepturus | reverse complement strand
GAATGCAGCATCCAGGCTTTTTCACCCTAGGCAGTTCTGTCTGTCTCATCTAGCTTTTCTCACCCCCACCCCCACCCATTTTAGCTTCTCGTGGTCATGAGTTGTACCATTTCAGGATAATTTAAGTGCCCATTCTGGGTTTTGCTTGCCACTTCCTATTTTAAGAAGCAGAGCTGCCTGTTGTCCCAGGCTGCCAGAAACCCAGCACTTGTCCTTCACAGCCTCAGAGCAGACAGGGCCTTTAAACCTGACCTTTAACAGCAGCCATGGCTGGAGAATTACTTGCAGGAAGGGGGGGAAGGAGCAGACAACCCCCAGCCGCAGCCCCAGTGACCTCTGCCTCATCAGTCTGCAAAGTATTTCTAGGAGAGCCCTGGGCAAAGGTTCCTGTGCAATAGCTCTGGTGTGGGTGTTGTTGACCTGGAGCTCGGATACCTCAGAAAACGTTTGCCAGCAGGGATTATACTGGCGTTGCAATTTCCTCGCAGCAGGAGCTGCCAAGAACAAAGTCTCCCCCAGGCCCTCTGGCCCATCCTACCCCAAAAAGGACCCAAGGTTTGCCGATTACCGCTGCCAAACTGCAAAGTGCTGAGCCACAGGACAGCATCCGTCAGCGCTCAGCTGGCGGCAGAGGGGAAGCACGGGGGCACCCGTACGTGCTCTGGCCCCCGGCGTAATCAAGCTGAGCAGGATGCAGCTCTCCAGGGACAGATGAAACCAAAGCAGCCACTCAAGTTTCACTCTTACCTTTGCACAAAAAAAAAAAAAAAAAGCCCAACTGGAAAATGCTGCAGAGGGAGCATGAGCAATGGGCTGTGTAGGAAAGGGGGGTGAGGGGAGTGGATCCAGAAACAATGTGGAGCAGAGAAGAGCCCCTGCCCGAGGACATCATCTCTCACAGGGGCCAACCATGGATGCTCAGGGAGGAGCAGAAGAAATGACAATTACAGAGCAATCCCTCCTCAGCTCTCCTCCTGGCAACCAGCAGTTCAGGAGCCAAAGGCTGCATCTAGACTGGGTTTAATAGCCACTGACAGGCCTAACTGGGCAGGAGTCATGCGTGACCCCTTTCTAGATTCAACTACAGGGACCCCATCCACCCCATACCTCCTCCCGGTCCCCTCTCCCCAGCCATCAGCCTGTTCTCCTTAACCTCATCTTGTTCTGCACATGCAATACATGGATGTTTAAGCACTTGATTTGCTTGCAGAGGACACACAGCCAGCATTCCTGGGCAGCCTAGGGGTGTCTATGCCACCCAGCTTTTGGGAGGGCTTGCAGGAAGGCTGGTCTCCCAAATCTTCCAGAACCATGGGCTCACGGGACAGATCAGCTTGGAGCATCTCTCCATCTGCTGAAGAGCTCCTGAGGGCAGGTTCCTGGGATCCTCTGCCTGCCTGCACTCCGCAGCGTTATTTCATCACACTGACTTGCTCAGTAACAGCGAGGCAATTGCACACCACAGCCAGAAAATTCCTGCATCAGTCTCCAAGAGCTTGTTTTACCTCTGTGATAAGCTCTTCACTCTGAGATCCCCTGGGGCCAACAGCCCTGGCGCTCTGCAAACACTGCTTATTTTTGCAGTGAGATCTTTTCAGCCCATCTCTACCAGCAGGGCGGGCAGGAATGGGGAGGGAACAGCATGTTCTGGCCAGGGGTTGCTTAGCAAGCTCCTCTCCCTGCCCAGAGCAGCTGGCACCGAGGGGTGATCCAAGGGGCACCCAGTGCCTGCCTTTGGCTCAGGCATCCCACAGGAAATGCTTCATGCTCCTCCAAAGTGCCAGGGACATTGACTGGGGCAGCGCAGCTTCCAGCAGTCTGCTCCGCTCTTTTCTCTGCCCATTCCTGGTAGCTGGAGAGCGCAACTTTCCATCCTCCATCCACCTAGGTCTAGAGCCAAAGAAAAGCCCAGTGCACAGTGCCGTATAGTGCACCTGTGCCCCATCACACACAAACTGCTCCAGCACCCTGGAGCAAGCACAGAAGTGATACTGAAGCAGAGCTGGTGTCAGATGAGGGAAGAAGACAGACTGAGATGTCCTTCCCCTGGGCTTTACTTCAAATAGCCACTTTTTTTTAACCATGTTTGTAGACTGGTTTCCCAAGGATACAGGACTTGTGCAATCACAGAGCCTGTCTCTATGTGTTTCTGCATGTGCATGTGTTTGCATGACTGCCTGTCTCCGTATTAGTCCTCCACCCCCTCCACCTCCCAATATATCTACAAACACGTCAGCAGATGCCAACTACATCTCAAACAGGAACAGAATTCTCAAAAATAGTAAGTTTCCACCATTTAATGGAAATGTGCAGCCAGGCTGAAGAAAGATAAAATAGCAAGGTTTGTTTTGTTAGCTTTCTTTCCAAGTGATTTGACTGATGGGCCACGTAGCACATCACCAGCCCACTCTGTGTGGGCTCAGCAAAGCACAAACCACCACTGGGGAAGGTCTGCCCCAAGCCCTCCTCTTGCCAACAGTGAGCCCGCGAGTGTTGTTTGCAACACCCTGCTCCCTCCCATGACAGCCATTTGCTGTGTGCCAAGAGCGATAAGGGAAAATGCTGTTCAGGTCCCTCAAAAACACAGGGGGACACTTCAAGTCGCCTCATTTACCCACTTCTTCCCCCATACATGGGGCCGCTGAACATCCCAACATGCACCTACAAGCAGAGGCTCTCTGGATTCACCTAAAAGCTGAGGAACCAGAGGGTCTCATCCATGTGGCTGATGACAGTGGTTTTGAACATGTGCTTAACTTCAACATGTGTGAAGGCAGCTTGCTCAGGCAAAAAACCTCAACGTGTCTGGAAGGTTTTGCTGAGTGAGGCTCTCCAAGCTCCCTGCCACCATAAAAGCATTCCCCCTTGTTAGCGAACCATATCTCAGCCCTTTCAACACACTTCTCCGATTAGCCCTCCGCAAAGCTGACCTTCCCAGCAGAACCAAATGAATTAACTTGAAAACACTTCCAAGCTTAAATTAATTGCACTGCAGCTTCCCAATTTGACCTTAACCCCCATCTGTAAAATCCCCAGAGTAGCTGCTACTTAGTCATTAGGGGCTTCTGCCTGAATGAAACAAGCCATTAACTTTATCAGGCCCAGGCTCTGCTCTCCTTCCCCAGTCACCCGCGTGCATCCATGTGGTCTTCAGTGCCCCAGCCACCCCCAAAAGCCTCTACAGACTTCTAGTATAAGCTTGGCTCCTAAATCCTCAGTTCCTATGAATTTCAAGAATGAAAGCAGACCACAAAACCACTTCATTCATTTACTACAGGTTTTACTACTGCTGTGTTTGAATTACCTTTATTTCCCCAGTTTGTTTTAGGAAACACAGGCTCTTCTCTGACCCAAGTCCAAGCCCATCGGGGCTCTTGCATCCCATCTGGAAATCCCTAGTTTCAAGACTACGCAAGTGCAGGAAAGCTTTCCTTTACTGCAGTCTCCATGAGGGTGCCTGCACGTTAATTATTAACTAGATGATCTCTGGCATAGGGATGCGGCACCTCTTTCCTGCAGGACAGCCAGAGGCTGGCAGAGTTACAGGAGCTGTGAATCTTAACAAGGCTGATTCCCACGTATGATGTTCTGCAGCCCACCAGAAAGGGCTGATGAAAGACTGATGATCTGATGGACACACTATCACAAACAAGAAGCTCTTTGAATTCACACTAAACACTTCCGCCTCCCTCACACATTTTTGGAAAAAGTATAATTTACAGGACCTGTTCAAACTTTTCTCTTGTTTTAAGATGATTACCTCCCTAGGTGCAGGCAGTGACAAGCAAACACCAGGTTAGTTAGAGACAGATTGTCAAAAAGCAATTTGAACCTCCACCAAGGAAAGATGTGCTACTGGAGGACATGCTCATGTCTGACCATTGGGATCTTCAAACTCACATAATGTGTCTCTTGAATAGGGTGCTTTAGCCAAATACAAGACATCTTATTCCAAGAAGACGTGGCTGAGGGAAGTCCACAGAAGCTAGTCTAGGGGTTGCTTCTGGCTCCTCAAGGATGGAGGACTTTCCTGAGTCTCTCAGGACTCTCCTCTGAGACTTTCAGACTCACCAGAAAGCTGTCCTTTGGCTCTAGAAGCCCAGCTGTGCCCTTCAGTGCCTGTTCACAACCCCCATCGAGATCAATGGCTGGTACAGCAGCAGCTCTGGACAGGGCATGACCAGAGGAGCCTACAGCAGAGTATTTCTGCGCACCTTCTGGGAAGGCTGTGTGCAGAGCAGCAAAAAATCTGACCTTCTGCCCTCCAGAAAGGTGGAAAAGCTTCAAAGTCAGAAGGGAAAAAAAAATACTACAAGTAAAGCAAAAAAAAAAAGACGACTTAAAACGCCCAAAAGGTCAGAGCAGTGCTCCACCCTGCCTGCAAGAGCCGTCTCTCGCCTATCTCCAGTATTGCTCCACTCCCTTCTCAGCCACATTGGCTTCTCTGGTTATTATGACTATTGCATGCAAATGGAATGAACTTCAGCCATTTGTATTACTAGTTTTTAAATAACATCTCACTTTTCCACAGTTGATTTTCCAGACAGCGGCTCAGTCCAGGGCTCCCCTCACCACCCACCCAAATCTCACTGCATATTTCCTCAAAGTCTGCCTTTTTCAAAATGCACTATTATTACGGTAATTCCTTCCCACTTTCTCCTCAGAAACCCTGCCAGAGTCCAACAATAATTACCACCAGTGTCATCTCGAGGTCTGCTGGACCTACTGTCCCCATGCAGATGCCTAGCCAAGCACCAGCCCTCAAAGCCAGCCCTGGGAACGCTTTTTTCCCCAGGAACCTGCATTCCCCAGAGACAAAGCACAACTGCCTCCAAATAAAAGCAGCACACTGAATTGCAGGTGGAAAGAGGCAGTACCTGCTGTAACTTAGTTGTCAGTTTCTTCCGCCTACCAGCATCCACTCACTGCCTCCGGCACTCTTGGACATTATCCTTCCCTCCTCATTGGGGCTATTACCAAGTCGCCATATCCCACATTTAAGCCCCAAGTTGAGCTGTTCACAGATTGTGTTGGTTTTTTGTTTTACCTCATTTGATGTTCAAGGTAAGTAACCCTGCAACTGTTTCAGGTTATGTCAAAATACTTTGTTCTCTGTTCTTGGGGCAGTATCACTCAGTTTTGCAGATACTTTGCTGGATTTCTTTAACCACTGTTTTATCCTTCTCCCAAGTAGGGAGAGAGCTGAATTTGAACCCTCATGTTAGGGTACACCATAAGAACAGACTGAACCTGGTCTTTCATGCGTCTATTATGCATATTCACTATTTATCTTATGATGTGCATTTACTGAAATAAGGCAGCTGCCACTCTCTAGGCATGATGTCTTTATTGATACAACACTGCTATTGAAATAATTTTGGCAAAACTCCCGTTTAGACTTGCAGATTTGTCCCACCGCAGGATGACACGTGCACACATGCAGTAATGCCATGAAGGGCTCAGGCTCATGGACAGGCTTCCAGAAAGCAGCAATCTACTGCAGACTGGCTGATCTGTAATAACTGCTTATGGTACACAACAGCCACACACATGCACATAGTGCAAGCTACCTTTGTGGCCCTACAGTGACTTCCAACCTCCAGAGCCTACAGCATGGCCAGATCAATGTCACTTGGCCTTCAGAAAGCTAAGCTTCCCCCCTACACAGGTGGGAGGGAAGCAGTGCAAGGCAGCCTGCTGCTTTATTCTGCTGTCATTGCTTTGGTCTCTTGCCTTTATGGAGAAAGGGGCTGGATCTCACTTTGTTTCCAAACAACTCTGTATTTTGGGCCACCCACGAAGTTGCCCAAGCTCCAGCCTCAGGAGTATGCAGACTCCTGCTAAGCAAAAGGCAGGAAGGGTGAGTCATAAAACTGTGGTAGAGGAAGGAAGAAGGGACAGGGGAAGATCAGTCAGCTGCATTCCCGAGGAGGGAGGCATCACACAGCTTAAAAAAAGACCACCACAACACACAAGTGATGGAGACAGATGCCATAAGCCAGCTGAACCACTGGAAAGGAAGCTCAAACATGCAATGGTCAGCTTTCTACTCAAACAGCTCCAGGAACCATTTCATGTACATCCAGACAGCACAACTCAGCACCAAGTGTCCTGGTGTTTGCTGTGTACCTGATCTACGCAACACCTCCTTCCTGGTGGGGGAATCCAGCTACCACCTAAAGGCTTGAAAGATGCCCAGGCTTTTTGGCAAGGAGCCCTTTAAAGGGGAGAGCTGCTGGTATACGGTAGTGGGGGTAGTCCCCAAGTTAGAGCACACTACCCATGCCTGTGTTAACAAGCCAAACAGTTAAAACACTAAGCTCCTGCAAGAAAATGCAAGAGGATCCCCTGGCTTAAAGAGGGACAGGTGTTCACATGGAGTTCATCCCAAGACACTGGACAGCTTCAGCTGGCTTGTGACATACTGCTTAAGTCCCTCTCCAAACTAACCCTGCACATGGTCTATGTGTGGTCCGGGTGAGCATCCTGAGCCAAAACCCATCCATCTGCTCTGCAGCAGGTATGCCTTACCCTGTGTGTTGCAGGTGTTTTACAGCATGTGAACAACAGGTTTTACCTGGCCTTTATCTTCTTACAGCTGAAAGCATGTCACAGCTTTCTGCTGCATTTTTGAACCCCCAAGTTTGCAAAACAAGATGCAACAGTCATTTAAGGGTATGCAACTCCCCAGGCATAGGATCTGTGGAAGAAGCACATCAAGGGGGTCACTGCAACCTCCTGGGAGCACTAAGGTGGGAAGCTATCATTAGATAAATTGCCCTGGAGTGCTATAATTAATCTACCCTCACTGCTCTCAGACAGACCACCACAACTGAAAAGCACTGTAACCTCAGCCATCCTAGGGGCAAGGGGGCAGGAGCTGAGGGGACGGGGGAAACATCAGTCCCAAGCACCCACATACCCTCTAAGGACTTTCATCAGGCCCCAGAACAGGAGTCCTGCTGCACCGTTCCCTGTCAGGAAGCAACGGGCATATGCACCCACCTCCATCGCACTCAGTTCATAGAACTCCACTTCACTAGAGCCACTGTTGCCATATCTGTTAGTGCTTTAAAGCATGTACATCTGGTTTAATTAAGCACTTGACTTTATTGCTGCTTTATCTCCATTTTCTGAACAGGCCTTTGCAAGAGGATTGTGCATTTTGGGTTTGTTTTTTTTTTTCCATTCTTCCTTTGTAAAATTTTTTTACTGAAATCTCACCTGACGCAGGAACAAAAAGCAGTGACAGTTGCTCACACTCTGGGGGCTGCTGTTAGGAAAGTCTCCCCTCTAGACAATGAACCCCATCCTAAATATTCTGCTTTATATGCTCCAAAGCTGCAGAGCCTCGAGACACCAATCCTTCCTTCCCCCTCCTCCTCTGTGCTACCTAGAAAAAAAAATAAAACTTACTGGTGAAAGGTATCACAGTACATGCCAGGAAGAAAGAAAAGAAAACGGATCTTGCTGCCCCTGCAGTCTCTGAAACTTTGCCTCTGCCAAGTTACAAGCAGGAAAAGCAGAATCAAAACACAGCCCACACGTCCCCCTCCATCCACCCAGCACGGGCTGTGCTAGTGCCAGCTACTGCTCACCAGTGATCATGCTGCGAGCCACCTCTGACACATCCTTCCAGGTGGCCTGAACAACCGAGAAGCTCAGCTCAGGAAGCCTGCATCCGATGCATGGGGTGCTTGAAATCCCTTCCAGGGAACACAAAGGTCCTTCATGCCCCCAGACAGAGGAAAGGTTACCCGCAAGCCCCTTTGCCAACTCCTACGCTGGACGATGCTTGTGTTTGCCTGTGAAAGGAGAAGCCAGGCACGCAGTGGCCGGGAAGAGAGAGAAGTACTGGCTGCAAATTTGGCCGTTTTCCCACTAAGCCACCCCAAGTGCTTCCCAGACACTGGGAGAACAACAGGCCTGGTCCCTCCTGTAGGAAGGGGCACCATTGCTGGGCTGCAGCATCCTGCCAGGGGCCCATGTCCACCATCTTTCCACAGCTTTCAGGCCATGACCAGCAGAGTCTCCAAAGCCTGGCTTTAAAACACTGGCCCAGACAGTATTTCTCTTGCCACAGACTGAGCCTGGGACCACTCAGCAGGCAGCCTGGCTTTCACCAAGCACTAAATACACAGAAGATGCATGATGCTAGTTGATGCTAACACAGGATGCAACCCATGTGTGCAGCCCAGGCACTTTAATACCTGCTAAAAGCAGGACTTCAGGGTAAGTGGCTAGATGAAAAGTGATGCCTCATCACACCACCATACATCATGGTTGTGATGCAGCAATCCCCACAATCTGTTTCAGACACTCAGAAGCAAGCTCCTCAGTGACATCACTTGCTTTTCATGCCTGTCAGGTACATTCCTCACACCCATCAGTAATCCCCCAAACGTGCTGCCCTGACCATCAGCTACTTTTCTCCTGCCTCCCACCCACAAAGGAGTCCTGTTCATCCAGCATCACTCCG
>NW_010549951.1:32756-42782 GCF_000687285.1 Phaethon lepturus | reverse complement strand
TTCCACCCCTTCCGATGGAAGCAGGCGTCAATGTCCTGCCTGTCTCCCCTCCTACAAGAGTAAGATATTCAAAGCACTGGCAGCTTTCTCAATGCCGTGTTCCAGTTTGATTTCATGCTGCGGTGCCACGTCCAATGATCTTTTATCCCTGCTGCCTGGTATCTTTTCTCAGATGTCTAAACACAAAAGCCACCCCTGAAGCGAGCAAAAAGCAAGACGTACTAGCAGCAGCTGAATGAGCTCCCCGGTCCTTCCTGCCTCAGTCCAACAAGACTTTAAGCCCAGAAGAAGAAACATCTGAATAGTGAAGTGAAAGAGGGTCAAAATGTAATGAAGCTCTGCACTTCCTACCCCAAACTGTTAGTGGGTGTTGCTGTGGGTTTGAGAGTTACTCAGGCACTCTTGTTTCACTAGTGGGGAAAACAATCCCATCTTCAACAAGACAAGCTCTTCTGGATTCCTTGGGATGAAGGCAGTAAGCAAATTACTATTTCTAAACCTCTCCCTGTTCTCTTCCCTTCCTCCAGCAAGGCTCATATGGACGAAGCAGAGACATCTTTCCTACCAAAAAAATCCCTCTTCAGGCTTTCCAACAGAATCCAGATGGATTCTACCCATGGGAAGACCAACCCAAGCCAACTTCAGAAGATGAGGTGTCCTTGTGAAGATGGGGCAGGAAGAGAATTTAGAAACTGCAAGTCTGTAAAAAACAAAACCTATGACAACAGCCTCTGTGTGTCCTCCGCTCAGGGTCCATGCACCGCTATAGCTGAGTATGGCTTACATACAAGCCATGTTAACCCCCCTTTCAACTAAGAGCCATGGAGAGGGGACAGTGAAGGACACCTGCAGTAATGCTCACCACAGAGAG
This sequence comes from Phaethon lepturus, assembly GCF_000687285.1. Lineage (NCBI taxonomy): Eukaryota > Metazoa > Chordata > Aves > Phaethontiformes > Phaethontidae > Phaethon > Phaethon lepturus. The sequence goes on along the minus strand of NW_010549951.1, from coordinate 41,911 downwards.
GGAGTCGTCTGTGGCAGTTCCTTGTGGGGAGACCAAACCAGTCATGAGTCCAAAATACAAGCTGCCCATGACGCAGAAGCTCATCCATGCAGGGGCTGAAGGAGGAACAGAGCAGACCAGTCCAGCTGCACACAGCTTGTTTGAGGCCCCAGCACATGACTCATGTCTCCCTGCCAAGGCACCAGCATGCTCTTCCAGTACTGGGCTGCTATCTGTGATCCACCAGCAGCTACAGCTGTGGTCAGCAGCAGATGTTAGGAGGAGTGTAAGGACTGATCTTTTCCTCTGCTCCTGGAAACCAATGGTGTAAGGACTTTCTGAGCCAGAGGCTGTACATGGATCTTCATATTTCATAGCCACCCATCCCTCTATCAATGTCTATACTTCCTTTTAGAAGCTATTTTTATCAAGGACATTTCCAACTTCCTACAGCAATGACTTCCATGGTTTAATTGTGTGCCCTGCTTCCCCAGATGGGCTACTTGGTTTTTTCATGGGATGCTGAAACTGAAAAATAGTGGTCTTCTCATTCCTCCCCCTATTCACAGTTTCATAGCTCTCCATCTCAGCCCACAGGAACAAGTCAGCAGAAAGACATAAACACCAAAGTGCAGGTCTTCATACTCTGTTGAGACAGGTTTTGAAGACCCCTTAATCAAGGGGTGAACTTCAGAAAGCAACATGCACCTGCTGTGTGCCACACAGCCCTCCATCACACCCCCAAAAATCAACCACAGCCCTCACCAGGGGCTAGGAGCCAGGACACCTCTTCTTTAAAAAGAAAGAAAAATGCCCGGCCTTTTCACAAATACAGAAGGCCTTGGCACAAGCTGAGGGCACAGGAACATAGCCAAAGCACATGGAAAACAGCAGCAGTTCTTACTGCTGCCTGTCTAATTGGAGAGCCGGGATGCCACCCCAGAGTGAGGGATTCATTGCAAGCTCCTGACAAGCTGCACAGTGTGCCCCGATGCAGGGACAGGCCCCTCCAGTGCCACCCCCGTTGCTGCCCTGACAGCCCCAGTCCATCAGCACTTGCTCTTGTCACAGACTGCTCTTTCTCAAAAGCCTGCAAAGCATGTTGGCTGGGCCCCAATGAAAGCACCTTCTAATGGGATTTTTCAGGTTTCAAGGATATCAGTGTCTGGCACAGACTGAAGTAATTAAGAGGACATCCAACAGACAATCTGGCATTGATTAACCACTGTGAACATTACGAGTTGCAATCTAAAACTCTGCACCAAAACACTTGCTTTTTCCTAATTGTCTTCTCCCTTGCCTCATCCTTTTCACAAAGCCCAGCCATGGTCCCTCTCACACCACTCCCTCGACCTCACTGTGCTTTGCCTTGCTAAATAAACCGTGATGGTGTTGGCTGGGTGAAAGCTGGAAGGCTTGCTGAGGGTTAAAGGGAAAAAGGGTGTTGCTCTTGGCAAACAGATAAACCCAATTTTCACGGAACAGGCCTCAAGATGGACAGCCACAGCCACATGCGTTTGCAATCATCATGTTTGCATTTGACTCTTCCTATTGAATACCAGGTTAAGAAAATCCTTGGGCTGATCTCATTTCCACCAGCTTCACTGGGTTGGACCCCACACAGCCACAGATCTGTTCATCACCAAGTTCTTCCAGACCAGAGACATCCCTAAAGCTGCAACAGCCGAGTTATAGACTCATTTCACTACATCTCCCTCCTACACCATTCAGAAATGGTGCCTGGAGGAGCAGCAAACAAGTAGCCCTGAAGGGAAGGGTTTGTAGTCAGCAGTGAAGAGTAACTGGTGGCACTTAACACCTCACAGGAGTGGCAATGCAAGTTCTGCAGGGAGAGAGCATTCGAAGACAGGGTTTGTTACAGCAGCAAGGACAGCAGAGTTTGCAGGTCAAATTTCTCTGGAAGCAGGCTGGGTCCTCTGCCCCAGCAGAGGACGACCCCACACAGCAGCCTGAGCAAGCCCTGGAAAGTTCATCCATTGGGTCTCATCATGCAACAGCCAAACATTATAATTAATATTATTTAATACAATATTATTAAGGGAGTGTAAAAGAAGATAATGGAAACTGCTAATCAATAATTAAAACCAAAAGTGAATAAAACCTGCACAGAAAATTCCCCACAAACTCCTTATTCATTCCCAAAATACAACTATAATGGAGCACCACAGAAGAAAGCAGGATAAATTGGCCAGATAAGACATTAAAACAGAAGAGCAATCAGGGAAATTTTAACTTCACCTATACTCAAGTATATGAAGACCAGAAAGGAATTAATGACACTTGCAAATAGTCAACTATTACTGAGATGAAGACTTTACTGGATGAGACAGACATGGATGATCCAACTAATTAGCTACTGGCACAGTTTACAAAAGGGTTGTGATGGCATCTCCTGTGATGTGATTTTGAAGTAAAAATTAAATTACTTTTGTAATGCTGTAGTCAAAACAGCAATCTACACAGCAAAAAATCTGTGGTCTGAACTGGACCAAGAGTCAGGCTTAAGGATGGGACACCCTCATTCTGGCCTTAAAGCTATGAAAAGTGAACCCAAAAGTACTAGAGATGGATGCACCTAGGAGAAGATCTGACATTGCATGGACCGACCTCTAAACCGAGTACCTCTACCAAAGAAATCTGCTCAGATCAGACCTGCTACTGTGGAGCTGGTGAGTGTGGGATGGAGGTCTCCAGATGACACATTCCTTACAACAGCAGCCTTGATCCGTTGCCACAAGGTTAGCGTAAATCCTTAAATCAGACAGAAAATGAGGCAGTCTTGATACAATGAGACAGCCCTGGAGACGGACAAAGGAACAAACTCTTAATAGAGCATCAGGTGGTGGAAAATTGGAGAAGTCATCCAGACAAATTAACTGGAAAATGGCAGAAGTCTGATGAATATTTGGCCTTGAAACACCCATCAGCCTCCCTGTGATGTTCCCAGAATGAAACTGTAGAATGAGCCATAAATAGTCTGAAGTGCATCTTGCTCCTTTGCCCCAAAGACAGCACGGCCACACTGGGGGAGCTTGGAGGTGGGGAGAAGCAAACGCCTAAAATCCAACCCCCACTGAGTCACAGGAATAAATCGCTTTACAGCAATTTACAAAGGACCACTGTAAGCTGGGGAAGAGCCTTCTGGAGACCGGAAAGGCATGTGACACGTCTCAATTTCTCTCCTGCCAGCTTTTGTTTCATTTACAATTAAAGCATCAGAAATGCCAGCTATCCTTTTCCCTGTTTCTGTCCGGGCTGTTGGCCTCAGACAAGGTTATTGATACCTCCTCTTGAGGAACTGCTTCTCTATCGAGGGCTTCCTAACTTTGCCACATTATCTAGTTATTGGCATTGTACAAGGGCTTTGTTTTAAAATCTTCCCCCATTTCCCCATTGCAAATATTCACTTTCCAAGCACTTGCCGTTTCTCCATTCCCCAAATCCCCTTTCACTGAAAGTTTAATGTCAAAGTACAGATTTCCTCACTTCAGTTCCCCCCAAAGCTGGAGTAATTTTGGCTTGGCTGCAGGGCAAATTCTAGAGCCTACAGAAAACAAACACGTGGGACACTTCTCTTACCCTGAAATGCTGAGCAATAAAATCTCAGTAAATAAATACATGGAAACTCACTTTGGGCCAGAGTATGTCATGCTGCTTGGTTTGCTACAATTAAAAATAAAATCTATTTAAAAAAAGAAAACAGACAGGCAGACTGGGGTTTTGCACCTAGAAAACAGTATTAACAAAGACAGAAAAAAAAAATCTGTCTCCATTTCCTTTGAAAATCCAGTACAGCAATTTTTTGTGTAACAAGAACACTGCTTTAGCCTACATCCAACTGCACTTTGAACCAGACCCCAAATTCTGAGCACACTATTTTATTTTGAATTTGTTAGATAAATATTGACCTTTAACAATCACTCTCCCATGACAAATGTTCCCTTTTTCCAAGCTGAAGGAGCATTAGTATGGCATGGTTGGCCCTATGTTTCCCTGTGCACTGACAAAACCTGCTGGGCCCAGGAAATTAAAAAAAAAAAATTGTTTAAAGGAAAAACAAAATCCTTCCTGGGATTAGTGCAAGGGCCTTCTGAGCCACTGGACATGAGACTTGCCATCAGCCACACTGCACCACCCTCCTTGGGAGCAGAAAAGCATCTGCCCTGCCCTCAAGGTTTCACCTGGAGAAGATGTCCTAGAAGGACAGTGCTCCAGCCAGCAGAAGATGCCATGTTTTCTAGACAGGGTATTATTAGGGCTGAGTTATGGTACGCTGTCCTTGCGCCAGCATTCTTCTCTAGCTCACAGCACTCTCTCCTCTCCCTGTCTTTGTTTCCCTCCTATATCTCAAGGGAGCAGCCAAGTCCTCCCCATGGCACATGCTCCTGCTCTCCTGGAGCTTGTCCCTGCACCTGTGCCTGCCCACTCCCTTTTTTTTTTCCCAAGCTCATGACTGTAGCCAGGGGTTTGCCAGCTGCCTTCAGATGTGTCAATGCTTCCCTCCCCCTGTGGGACACTTCTCTCCGGATATAGGGTGAGACTGGGTAGTTTTAGCAAAGCAGAACACAAGTGGCAGTCCACCCTTACCCTGGGATTGATTAAAACTTACAGGTTTTACTTGTCTGCTGAGAAATCCTGCTAGGAAATGTCTTGTTCAAAGCCTCCGGTCTGGTCTTTCACTGCCTGTCCCAGCACTCTGCACTATTGCATTTTATCCATTCCTGACCCTGTCACCCCTCCACATCACTTATCTTAAGGAGTCTTCCTTAACTTTCTCTCTCCATGACAATGAACCCAACTCAGTGCAGTCACAAGTGTTCAACACCTTCACACCTATGGTTTCCACCAGGGCCATCATTGCAAACCCATGGCCAGGTACACCTCACGTCCTATCCCTGGGGTCCTCTACAGCCAAACCTCACCATACCCACACAACCCTCTGCCACTCTCTCACCTACCACTTCTCAAACTGACTCCCCTTGCCCCCATTTGTAAGGAACACTTCCTCACACACATTTGTATCTACTGCTCCACAGGAGATCACACAGACCAGATAGCTGTTTTTTCAGAAAAGCAGCGCAGTGTATCAGCCAGAAGTATCAGCTCAGCATGGCATGATCCACTTTCGCTTCATCTGCTTGGCATTTACCCTCAAGTCCTTTATTACTCTGTCCTCCAGACCTGCTACAGTGTCAGGTAGATTAATGGGATTGTATTTGTTTGAATCACTCCACCATTGCTGATCTTAAATTTACCACCATGACCTAAAAATTTTTATTGATGACAGTGACTCCTCCCACCCCAAGACCTGGTCCCTTCAGGAAATAAGGCCAGTGTTCCTGGCCTCTGCTCTCCTACCAATTTCAATCAATCTAGTTCTTTGTCTTTTGTTTTTCCCCTCAGTTTAAGGCTTCCATGTCCTCATCCCCTCTAACTATACTGAGAACTGAAGCAAAGTTCGGTTAATACTGGAGCCATACCTAGATCATCTTTAATCTCCAGTTGGTCCTCACTGCACAGCGGCTTCAAGTCTCTTTTTATTTATATAGCTGAGAAACCTGTTGCTATTTGTTTTAATTTCTTTTGCCAGGCCTAACACAGCTTGATTTTTGGCAATTCTCATTTTATCCCTACCCCTCCTGACCTCCAAGACATTGCTTTTTTGCCAATCAGTCTTTTTTTCCATTCCTTACAGACTCTCTGCTTAATCCCAACTATCCTTTTTAAGGTGGCTTTTCACCAGCTTCAGCCTGGAGCCCTTTCCTGCATGTTTTCCCCCTTTGCTTGGGATCCTTGTTTCTGTGCCTCCGAATCAGAGGGAGGCTCTGCATCCTCACATTCAAGTTCTCATGCTTCTCTGCCCAGATGACTTCACCAACGAGGGGTTTTTTTTCATTTTTCAAAGTTTGCCCTTTCAAAGACAAGTATCTTAGTTCCAGACCTACTTTTGTTTAGGCTTCCATTTAATTTAAAAGGAATCTGTTTTATGAGCACTAAGTCCAAGACAACCAGGCCCTCCTGTAACATCAACACTAGTTACCAAAACAAAACCTAAAATAGCACCTCCATTTGCTGGTGCTGTTACTATTTAATGAAAAAAATCTGGGCTAATCACATCCAGGAATATCTATGTATCTATGTTTTACCTTATTAATACAATGTGTTTGCCAATGTGTATTCCTAGATATAAAGATACATTCCTAAGCTCCCACAGCAATATTATTTTGGTAACATTTATCTTTCTAATAACATTACAGAGATCTACCCACATAACCCCTGCCACCCCTCATTTTGCAGTCTGCAACTCTTTATCTATCCTCCCATGGTTATTTCCCCAAGGTACTTGGACAAAGTGCAGTCTCCTAAGGTATTTTGTGAATACCTTCAAGTGGTCCTATCACCAGGATGTCTCCCAAAACAACCAGCCCATCACAGGAACTCTAGCAGGTCAGACCACAGCTCCACATAGCCTCCTACAGCAGACAAAAGTGGTGCAGATCAAAGACTGTTGGAGGGATTTTAACCCCCGTTAACCCATTAACTTCCCCAGTCTCCCGTTGAGCACTCAAATTTTGAGCATTCACAGCATACTCTGGAAAGGAGTCCCAGGGCTCAGCTATCAACACTATGAAGAGCACATCCCTTTATTTGGGCAGCCTCTGACCTCTCAGCCATGGTCCTCAAGAGACCTCTATAAAACACCTTCAAAGGTGAGCTTGGAAATAAGCACTCCTAACCCTGCTAGATACTAGAAATCCTGGTTTCAATCGGGAAATAGTCTTTATTGCCTACTGTAATTCTGTCCTGCCTCCTCCCAGCTAATCCTGTGTTCAACAGATGGTAAATTCTCTCTCTTCCCCATAGAAGGCAATTTCCTTAATTTCACTTTTTTTTTTGCTAACACCCCTCATATGTAGGTATGAATTACTCTCCAATGACTTATCTGATCAACATACCTCATTAAGCTCACAGTATTTGCTCTTAAACTGAATTGTAGCTTTGAAGATTGACATCTCTGTTTCAGACTTCAGCTAGTGTACCCGAAAGCTTGGCCACCAGCCTAGTAAGAAATGTTACCCTTCCCCACAAAGCTGGCCTTGCCTATCTCTTTAGACTACTACAGCTAGGACAACACTACCAGTCCATGTAGTTTACATGCTAGTGCTTGCAGTGTCAAACTCTAGGGCCCTTGACTTCTGATCAGCCACCAAGACTCTCCTTCTTTCTGAGGATGTTGTTAACAAAAACAAAACACACCACCACACAAACCCTTCACTGAAGATCATTTAAGTCTTTGCTACTTGTGTCCTCATCTTTGGTCTGTTTGAGATGGAGTCAGGCATATTGCCTTAACGTGAGGGGCTGTCAATGGATTTGTCATGGAAGTCGCAGGCTCTGGCATGTTTCTTCATCAAAACCAAGGTTATCCAAAAAAAGAGGAAATGCAAATGAAAGAGGATGAATTAGACCACAACAAAAATGGATTCTGGTACACTAAGAAAGTCCCAGTGCCCATTCTGTTGCTAAATGTGAGGCCAAAGAGCTTTGCTTTCAGTATTGCCTTTGTTCCTACTCCCACTCCAATTTTTGCGCACTGTGTTTCACAGTAAAGTCCTTGAAAGCAGCTAATGTGGTCCTGCCATAATCTGCTCAAGGCAGTTTACACTGGTGCAGTATAGCTGACTTCAGGGAAGCCAATCCTGACACCAGGAAGGTCCCATAAACAGTCTCAGGGCCAAGTTCATGAACTGAGATTCAAGAGAATTGGATTCAAGCCTTCCTACCATGCTTCCACCTCCTTAAGAGACCTTGAGGAAGTAATTTTACTACTCTACCCAGCAGTACACAGCTATAAAAAAAATCATAAAAATCCTGTCCTTGACAAAATGACTGTTAGCATCAAGCCAGCAGATAGAAGGAAGTCCTTGTAACTATGGCAAGGACAGCCATATAGCCACACTGAATAGATATTTAGGTGCAAGTCCTTTGTTCTGACACTGACCATGCTTTTAGTGACACAAATAATTCCACTTTATTTTGGCACACTATTATCTCTGTGCATACAGGTTAGAGAGAAAGGGTGGGGGGCAGGTTGAGAAGTCAGGTTTCTTTCTCTCTTCAGCCCCAAAAAGGCTGGAGCTGTTTAGTGAAATCTGAGAGGAGAAGGATTGTGGTAATTACCTCACCTGCCTCACTCCAAAGATCCCCTCTTCACAAAAAAGTTCATGCACTGCAGCTGCCCAAGCTGAGACAACCCCAGGCATTAACCCTGAGCTGTGCATCTGACTTGCTTTTTATCTCAGGCTATGCAGATTAAGCAAAGCTGACCCCATAGAGAAACCCAGGAGACAGCTGCCTCTGGATGCTTACCTTGACATGGCTCCCACCCCAAACCATCCAGCAGGGTGGGGAAAAACACAGCTGTTTCCCCACAGCACCAAACACAACCCACCTAACCATATCACCTTGATACCTGCTGAAAAACTCTTGTTCTTGCTTGGCACCAGGCACTGTGATTACCAAGTGTGGCAGAGGTTGAACACTCCTCAAACTTGGGACTTTCAGGAAAGATTTGGGTGTGTCTTTCCTCACATAAAACAAGAATCAGCAATTTTGCAGAAGTGATTTGCATTTTCTCAACCTAGTCATTTTTCATATCAAAGAGGCATACGTGCCAAAACACACGTGAGCCTAGGCACGTAAGAGGCAACAGTAGTCTCCAACTGGCCCATGAGAAAAGTTAGGCAGTAATGAGCTATTTACTCATGGGGAGAAAGTTGCTCCCAGTCAGTGAACATCTTCAGAGGGATCAAGGTTTGGTCCTGAAAGAATAGTAAGACCCCATGAGCAAAGGTCAGACTCTGCCTCCTAGAAGTGATAAATCTAATTCTACACCTGAGCCACTTTGACATCACTTAAGATGAATGTGTTGACCTGAGTTCCCTTCAGGACAACAGTCCCAGCATACAATTTGCTGAACAAACCCATTTAGAGATAATCTTGTCTCCCAAAGACTTCTTCAGAGAAAAACAGTCAGGCTTTAAGGGAAGACCTGAGCACTCCTAATCTCATTGCTTCATGACTGGATTAGCTCATTTGATCTTCAGTTTCAGGTCCTGAAGCTGAGCTCCCTCAAATCTACCTGCTCCTGCTGA
>NW_010549951.1:22284-32745 GCF_000687285.1 Phaethon lepturus | reverse complement strand
AGCTGCAGTACCCAGCCACATTATGGAAAAATCCTCCAGCCCAGAGCCTTCACTGTCCTTGAATGCAGCAAGGTTTATAAATTATCCAAAATCAACACTGCACCATCAGAATGAAGCAGACAGTCAAGCTGGAGCAACTGAGGGTCATCTGCTCAAGATCATGCAGGCATCAGTGGCAGAGCTGGGAACACAGTCCCAGGCTCTGGACTCCAGCCCTTGTTTTTTTCCCCCCCCACAATGGATAGCATAACTCCAGGATTAGGCAAATTGACTTGCACAAGTCTGGACTGGCTGCTCCTCCTACCATAAAGAATGCTCTTGCCTGCTCTCCATTGTATGGTCTCGATGGCCACAGGTTTGGAAGGAGGACAAGGCAAAGACAAAGGAACAATACATCAGTGTAAGACAGCAGCCTGGTCTCCCATGTTGCCCTATCTCCTCAGCTGGTTATAATCTCTTCCACAAAATGAAATAAGAAGATGACTAATGACTGAAAGATGAGGGCCTTGCTGAAGCAACACAGCAAGGCAAAGGACCCTCGCCAAGAGCAGTGGAGAATCTTATTTCATTGCTTCCACAAATAGAGCAGCCATTTACCTATCTCACCAGATCCTATCATTCCTTCAAGTAGGCTGCTGCAATGAAAAGAAAAAACCCAGACCTTAGTTGCTCTGAACCCATTTTCCCTTAATGAGCTAGGCTAGCTCTACGGTCTTCCACCACAGTTGTTCACAAGCACCTATTAGAGACATCTCATGCAACCACAGAAAGTAGCATGAACAAGATTGGCCAGGAAATCCCCAGACAGCCTAAGGGGAGGGAAAAAAGGCTGCATGATGCAACCTTGTGCTGAAGTAAGCCTGCCTTAACCAGTTTCCATCCAGAGTAATTTCTTCCCAGGGCAAATGAATTTCTCCCTGAGACAGCTGTTTGTTCATGTACAGATGTCCAGAGGCAGCTACCTCCATCTTTCTGTTGCCCTGTCTCCACCACTTAGCTATGACATCAATTTAAATCTAACATTATTTCACTCCCTGCTTGGAGCAGCAACAGCTCTTGTTTCAGGGAATTACACTCTTCCCTCTTCTCTTTGTTCCCCCTCTATGTTTCTACATCTAGGACCAACCCTTCACTGCCTCTCTTCTGAAAGCAACATTAGTTTGTGACCCTGCCCTTCCTTCTGCTCCAATACCAAAAAAGCACTAGTTCAAACACATTCCACAATGAGGATTCCCACCTGGATGAAACTCTGGGAACTAAAGCAGTTTCTGTAGCAGCAGCTTACTCTTGAGGGTTGTGCTGTGCTGCATGATCAAGAAACACTTGGAGAAAAGGAATTGGGCTCAGGGAGCTGAGGAAGGAACCAGGAAGGTCTGATAGACATCAACCTGCCATCAGCAGGGGTGGAGACAGCAGCAGCTCTTGGAAGAATGCAGAAAAGAAAGAAAAGGTTTGACAAGTCAGAAAGGAACAATTGCCTTAAGATGGCCAGATTTCTACCAGAATACTCTTGGGTTAGGGGATGATGAGGCCAGTTTCAGCGTCTCTTTTGCCCAATGAAATGGTGGGTCCTCCAGGGAGCAGAACCAAGGGGGCCAGCTGCCCAGGAGACAGGCATGGATGAATGCTTTCCATGCAGTTCTCAGACATCAAATTCAAAGTACTAAAAGGGGTCTCTGCCAATTTTCACAAAATGACTAACAAATAGTTTAAATGGCTTCAAAGATTATTATACCAGGCATGCAATGGAACAACTGAAACATGGGGAATGTCACCACGTATGTTTAAAAACAGGCTGAAGAGTCACCCATAGGGCCTGATTCATGTAGTCAGTCTGGAAAGATGGAGAGGAGACTACAAGTTTGGTTACCACTAAATCTTTCCTCCCTGAGCACTGCCTGTCCCCAAAGTCCAGCCTAGCATGGAAGCACCCAGAGTCAAGGTGGAGCTGGAAAAACCCCTGGTGCAAGACAGTAGCTGTGTGCCACTGCAGCTGGACAAGGCAGAGAAAAAGGACTTGGCACATCCAAGATGGTGCAAGACAAGACAATGAATCTCCAATGAAGGTCTCCCCTTTAAGAGACCTAACACCCACAGGAAATGTGATAAAACAAGGTAGTCCATGAGGTTCCCCTCCCAGTCCCCTGCTTTAGCTCCTCACATTCACCACAGAGCATGTGACCTTCATGAGGGAAGTAGAGATGATGCTCACCCCAGGATAAGCTCCAGAGAAGCCCAGAAGACAGACATCCCTGTGACAGGAGTCTCAGCAAGTCGTCTCCCAGAGCCAGAAACACTGACTAATTAGAAACATCTTTAAAGCCCCAAGTGGGGAAAATGCCTGAAAAAAGCCAAAACATAATAACGATGATGATATTTGTAACTGCTGTTACTTGTTATCTTCTCAAAATGTTGACAGCAGCTCTTAGTAAGCACACACCAGTGAATAGCTTACACACACTAATTCTCTCTTTTAAAAAGCACATGTTTAACCCTCAGAGAGAGCACTTCTCCATCCCACATGCAACCTTAGGGATTGCCAAAATGATTTAAAACCCTAGCAAACAAGAGCTCTTGGAGGTGATAATCAACCCCCTCTTGCCCACACGTGACTCTCAAGGTCTGTTTCTCATGCTCTACAGTTTCCAGCTGGGACCCATCAGCAAGCTATCAATTGCCCCTTACATATAGGTAATTAGTAAAATGACCTAATTAATATTAATACACCAGAGAGAGAGAATTAACAAAGCTTGATTTTTAAGGTTGTTTTTTTTTAATGTAGCTCTGTCCTGAGACTGTGCTTGAGTTGATTGTTGGTTCTCTGATGCCTAATACTGGATGAGCTTCTACTACAACCTATCAGTAGACATGAACAAGGTACAGTCCCACCACCCAGCAACTATTTTCATAAAAGCTGTAGGAAACCAGTATCTTAGAACTCAATCCCTCCAGTAAATTTTCTGGTTCAAAAGTTTTCAGGGTAGCCATAGAGACCAAGATAATCCACACGTGCCCACACACAAGGCTCATTTGGAAGAAAGCCAGGCTCAAAATGGGACAGCCAGTACATTGGTTTAAAACAGAGAAGTCTTTACTGAGTGCAAGAGCTAAACAAGGCCTATGTTTGCACTTCATCGCCCAGATGCCCTCCCGACAGAGTTAATATGGCATGGCACACCAGAGATGTTAAGGGGGAAGGATCTGCACTTTGACTGTAATCATATGCTTAGAGCACTCTGAATACACAGAGCATGCGTGCACACGACAGGGATCAAAAACATAAGATTTGGGAATTTTAAGGGGTGAGAGAGTGGCAAAGAACAAGCACAGTGAACCCAGCCTCACAAAATAAACGCACGCCCTCGCCTGTGCCAAGCAAAGATGTTGAGAGCTTCGCTGTCAGGTCCTGCAGCAGCGCAGGGGATGCCACCCACCCTCCCCATCCTTGGGGCTCAGGCGGTGGCACAGACAAGTGGGGACAGAGCAGCCCGGGGGTAAGCAGAAACCCAGTTGCTCACCTCGCAAAGCCCGCAGGCAATGTTTGCTCACCACCTGCCCGCAGCTGCTGCGGCAAGGAGCCATGGGCCCTGCGTGCACGATGCCAAGGGGGTAGCACCCCAGGGGAGGGACACAGATGTGCAGCCCTGCACATAGGAATGGGATGTTTTACCCCAAACACCATCCAGGCCTGGAGGTGTTCCCACATTTCTGACTCCAGCACATCCCATGTGGGGGAAACCTAGGGACAGAGCTGGACCAAGCAGGAGGAATGAAGTTTGAAGTCACTTCAAGCAACTTTAGGACCCAAACAAAATACAGCGGGTCAGGGGGACCCTGCTGGCTGGCTGAGCTGGCCACGCTGCGACTGAGGCACGCAGGGGCACCTTCTCTCAGTGAGAGACCTCCCAACTCCAATTAGCCTTGTCTGCAAGGAGTGATATTTGCCCCTGTGCCATGTCACCCAAGAGGCCATTGAACTAGTCAACAATTCAAATGTTCTCACAAATTTTCTGCTCTCCTCAGGTTGGGAGAGGTTTCAAGGAACATTGTCAAGGCTGACATACCACATCATCCCCTCCCCCCCCCCCCCCCAAAAAAAAAAAACCTTTAAAGAACTATCCTTTTATTTTCTTTTCAAAAAAAAAACAACACATATCATATCCCCAGCCTGAAGCCTTCAAAAATTAGAGGCAGAGGAAAGGAAAAAGCTGCGTTGGGACGGAGGACGCAGCACAAAGGGTGCAAGCACAGGCACGTCGACAGCCCCTGGGAAAGGGGGGCGGGGGGGTTGAAACACAGCCCAGGCCTGCTGCCTTGCAGCTGGGATTTTAACACTTGCTGCAGCAAGAGAAATTAGTAACAGAAATCAGCACAGGGAAAGATGGGGGTGTCAGGTTCAAGGCCTGTGCCGCACCAAGGGATAAGCAGCAAAAGTGGTCTTTAGGGAAGGTAGGGAAGGGTTTATTGGCTTTGTTCAGCTGTTTTGGGGGGTTTTTTGTGGTTTTTTTTTTTTTAAACCAGTTCTTCAGACTCCTGACCACAGCCCCAGGAGATGTACACCCTGCCTTAGCTCTTCCTATTCCACCATCTTGATGCATCTCCAAGGCATGAACACCGTGGAAACAAGAACAGCAAGTGGATTTTTGTTATTTTCTCTGCTGGAGCTTTTAGGGAGTAGAAGGCAAATGCTTTTGTGAACGGTAACAGCTAGCTTTGTTATCTGTAGTCCCTTCCACTGATCCTTGCAAATTATTGAATGGGAAGAGTAAATGAAAAAAAATAATCCATGTTACCCCATCTCATAGCAGTTCAGCTCCAGCCCACATCCCACAGACGTTTGTACCACTGCCATGAATCAGAGCCAACGTGTGCATGTGTCAGTGGTGCCCAGACATCACCCACTGCATGGCTCCTCCAGCGCAAGGCCACCCCACAGCTCAGTCCCCCTCTCCTCCTGGGGAGGAAACACATGGGAGTGAAGGTGATCAGGAGCCACAATCACCATTTTCTCAGGACAACCCTATCCCCATATTCCTGTTACAGATACTCTGCAACCATTAGGCCCTGCAGCCAGAGCAAGGGTGCAGGAGGAGCCTTCCCTGCCATCCCACCAGGCTGCACGTGCACAGGAGCCCCCCGACCCAAGAGCAGCACTGGTGCAAGGGCATTTGAGGCAGCACAGGGCACTCTCACCCCTCTCCAGGGCCACCAGCTGAGCCACAGCAGCCACATGCATGCAGGGCTCCCAGGAGCCTCAACACATCCGGTCCCTTGCTCCCACTTCAGTCAGTTTTGTATGAAACTCAAACATCTGGGGTGTTTTAGGCCAAGCCATTTTGTTTCACAACTGGAGTGAAGGAAGAGCAGGCTTGTGCTCAATGGCCCTGCTTCTCCCAACAGGAGAAACCTCTGCCTTTCAAGATGCTGATGCTCATGCCTACACAGACTCAAACCCCATGGTTCCCTGGAAGTGGGGGATTTTTTTTTTATTTTTTTTTTTACATAGAACTACTGAAGCAATAATCCTTGCCAAACTATGATTTTAAACTGATGCATAGCACAGGTACGCTCCTATTTGAGATTTAACAGGTGCCAGCAGCAGTTCAGGTTCCTATTACAAATGGCAGAGCTCTCCTACATCAGGATAAGCAGGGAACACCTCCAACCCACATCTGAAATTGAGCAAAATAAAACACTGTGCTCAGCCACCACCAATGTGAGCCTATATTACTGAAGTGAAGACTCCTGAGCTTTTCCCAATACCTTTGTGCTGGGACCATGTGCAGGTTATAGCTGCAGAAGATCACGCAGTCCTCTGCTCCAAGATCTCTTCCTGTAAGGAATGTGAACCACTTGGAAACACTAGCAGCTTTCCCCACACAGACGCAGGGAGAGAAGCCGAGACACCAGGCAAGAGCAGCCTCTCAGAGAAGAATTCATTAGGAAAGATGATGGCTTTCCCTCCCAGCGGGGTAACCCTAAACTGGGAGAGACTCTAGACCCACATGCTGCACCGCAGCCACTTGCTCCAAGCAGAGATCTCAGAGCACGGAGGGCTGCCAGATCAGGACTGCACCTACACATTAGGACTTCTTCTAAAGCATGTCAATCAATGAAGAGACTCAGCAGGAGACTGGTTGGGCTGGTAGACAAAAGGGAGGGGGCAGGGGAAAACTGTGACAAATTGAAAATTCAACACGGATTGCGTAACTGCATGAATAATTCCTTTCAAGCCAAAAGGGATTCCTGCAAGAGAGGTAGTTTGCTGCAATTCCTCAGCTCCACTTAATGAAAGAACCTCCAGACAGCTGAGTGGCTTTTTTTTCCCCCTTCCCTAAAAAAAATGTTTATAATCCTGTTGCAAGCTGCAAGACACAACTGATCTTCCATCAGCAGCTAAGAGCCGAGTGAACCAAACAGGCAATACTGGAGACAGATTTCCCCACCCCAGCTGGACAAGAAATTTGCTCAGAATGGCAAAGATGCTCATTCCCTTTTGCTAGAGACAAATTTTCATTAATGAAACCAATGTAAGAGGGGGGGGGAGGGGGGGCAGAATCTGCTGACAAGTATTTTCTCTAAAACACTGAGATTTGTTAAAGTATGGGGTCACCTCCCAGCAGGAAAGAAGAATTGGTGAAATGAAGAACAGAAGGATGGAAAAGCAGGAAAAAAGTCCCAACATTAAGATCTACTCAGGTTCTTCACTGGCATGCCCAAAAGTGGGGAAGCCTCATCTCTCAAGCTATAGGACACAAATCTGGAACCACCCAGCACAAGGAATGTGTCGTGTGTCCCCCCCCATTTCCCAGCTGCCATGGCAGGGTTAGGCTTTTTCCATATGCAAAATCTAACTCTGCAAGAATTTCTTCTGGCCACATCGCCCCCAAGAGATCTGGTCTCACTGGATTCCCACACAGCCATAAAAGCAGCCAAACTGACCCAGACCAAAGGCAAATTTTTGCCCCACATCCTGCCTCCTACCAGGGCCAGCTGAGATGCACAGGACCAACAGCCTCCCCAAACCCCTGGGGCTGACCATATCCTCTCAGTAACAGACAAAATGACCCTTCCTCAAAGGCAGCAGTACCCAAGAGGGGAGGAGGGGGTGTCCAAAGCATTTCACCTGATGAGAATAGGAAAATGGGAGGTGGAAGAACAGGGTAGAAGCCATCTCTGACCTAAGGGGAGACCTTATCACTCTCTACAACTACCTGAAAGGAGGTTGTAGTGAGGTGGGTGTCAGTCTCTTCTCTCAAGCAAGAAATGATAGGACAAGAGGAAACAGACTCTAATTGTACCAGTGGAAATACAGATTGGATAGTAGGAAAAATTTCTTCACCAAAAGGGTTATCAAGCATTGGAACAGACTGCCTGGGGAAGTGGTTGTCACCATCCCTGAAGGTATTTAAAAGACATGTAGATGTGGTGCTTAGGGACATGGATTAATGGTGGACTTGGCATTGTTAGGTTTACAGTTGGACTCTATGATCTTAAGGGTCTTTTCCAACCTAAATGATTCTACAATTTTGGTGCAGAGAGTGCATTGTTTCCCAAAGGGAGAGGCAGCCATCTCGGGAGCATCTTGGGCACTAGCACTCACATAGATGCCCTGATGTCTAATGTGGTAGATGAACCCACACTACTGTCTTCCTCTCCAAGCAGGCACTAGCAGGGTCTTTCCTCCGCTACCTGGCTAGTGATTTCCACCAAACTTGCAAGAGGCAAATCATCGGTCAGACTTCTGCACCACCCCACCTGCAGGGAGTTGGTCAAACGGATCCAAAAACTAGTGGGAAAGGGAAAACCTTTCTACAAATCAGGCTAAAAGATCCCACTGGAGGGAATGCATTTAGAAGCCAAGCCCATTGGCTTTGGAGCTCCCTCCTTGAAATCCACATCATATTTTACACCGTTTGCCTAAAACTAGATCCCCAATTCCCTGCCAAGCCCTCCTAACCCCTCAGCTTAGAGGCCAGGACTGCAGCCCACTCCACAAGTTTCTCCTCCCCTCTCCTGGACAGCCACAGCTTCTCCCCTTCTTCCCTGAAGATCAGCCCCACGACTACTTATTCACCATTTTTTTCCACCTCCACCCCAGTTCCCCTTCCTCCCTCTTCTTGCTTCCCACATGAACATTGTGAGCCTTACCACCCCTCCCAGCCAAACACCAGTCCCATTTTGTTCAGGAGAACCTGGGTGTCTATCATGAGCTCCAGGGCCAGGTGTGAAGACCAGAGAAAGGGACAGGATGGCAGGTTGGGTGGTTTTGAGGCTGCTGCTCATTGGGAGGATGGGAGAGCAGCAATCCCTTTTTCCCCCGCTTGTGCCTCTATTTGGGGGTAGAGATGCATGAAAGACGTTCAGGACTGTCTCCTTCTCTAGCCCCTTGATCAGCAGAAGCAGCTTTGCAGCTCAGTGCTTCAGATCTTCTGCTCAGGATGGCTCTGAGCACCCACAAAGGTACATTGCTACCAGATGCTGCCACTCCATACGTTCCCAAACCACCCCACACGAGACAGCACTCACATGGCAGAGCCAAGCCTCTCCATCCTCCCATCCAGCTTGGCTGGGGCACAAGCAGCAAAACCCACGGCCTCACTGCCAGCTCAGGAGCAGCCGTGCTGCAGAAGCGCTGACTCAGGCATGAGCAACACCAGCACGAGGGCATCACCTGCCCTCAGCATCCGGGGCCCAGACAGCCCACAGCTTCAGCCCAGAACGTGTTCTGCCCCAGTGAATCATGCACCAACCCCAGCAAGTCCTTTCAAGACCCATCAGTCACCAGAGGGGGAAAAAAAATTACACGCACACAAAGTAATTAGAGGTGTAACCCTCTCCCCTCCCTCTGTGCAGGCTTAATGCTCCCTTTGTCCAGGCATGTTTGCCTCACTAAGTCGTGCCTCAGGACAGCTTTCTTGACAGAAAACAAAGTTTAATTAATAAAAAAAAGAAAAAACACAAAGAGAAACCCTTCATTAAAATGGCCACCCTCTCAGCACCGCTCTACCCAGACTGGTCCTTCCTGGAAACAAGAGCACTGACCCATGGCCATGACCCCTGCAAAAAGCCCAAATTACACACAGCCAAGTAAGGGCCATCTCCAGCAATGAAGGGTGGGAAACCAGTGAGCAGAACAGACCCAAGATGCAGCAGGGTGCAAACCTGATGATTGTTATCCACCTCACCCACTGAAATGCCAGCCTCATTGACCATGCGTCTCCAGTTAAATTAGATTGTGGAGAATGGGGTATCAACTATCAAAGGTGCTCTGCTCCCACCCCTCCTCACCTAAGCAGCTGAAACCACAGCAAACCTCGTTTCCAATTTACCACCTGCATTATCCAATGCTTCACCTCCACAATGGAAGTCTCATTACAGCACAAACATGAGAAATGCCGGTAAAAGTCCGCTTCAAACCTGCACTCTGCAAGTGCAAAAATCTCTCCCATGTATTCATCCAATTTACCTCAGACAGATGAGCACTTCTGAGCCTGTTAGCTGGGGAGAGGTGGTGAAAGCACACATGCACATGCATGCACACCAGCCAGCTCATTAAATCTAATTAGACAGTCTTCCACAGGGAATTTTGAAATGCATCTCCAGCAATTGCTGTGCACTGCTCTTTCCTCAACCCTCTGGATGTGTGAGCACGATTACTCACCACATGAAAAATAAAACTAATATGAAACTTAATGGAACTGCCATACTTGCATATTAACAGAGGTGCACTGTAATTTAATTAGAGTCTTCCTGCTTAGAGACAAATACAGTGGCATCAATAAACAGAAAGAACACCCAAGGCTCAGATTTGGATCCAGACCTCTCCAAGAAACTGACAATCCAGAGCACCAAAAGTTTCACCCAGTAACACTACAGAAGTTTACCCCGTTGACATTCTGGTAAGGTGTGGAGCCAACACATGTGTATGCAACACCATGAAGACAAATAAGTAAAAAGTACAAGGGACTGAATTCTGAGGGACCCAAGAAAAAGAAAAAACCCTCTTCATGAACTTCTAGTGTAGGAAAATTGAGGCTTCGGACCTGATATATGATCTATAGGATACATGAGAGATAAGCACTGAAGTGGAGGGTCTAATGCATTCCCCAAAATGTTCTTCATCCCCAGCTCTGCCAATGTTGCCAGCCAGGGGCAGTCAATGCCAGCTCCAGGGATATTCCCTGTGCTCAGGATAGATGTCCTTTACAACTTGCACTTCAGTGCATCAATTCATCACACAAAATCCCTTAACTGGCTTGTTTACACAGCGGAAGCTTAATCTGAACTCACTTTCACAGTAGAGTAGCTAAACTATGTTAAATGTGCCAACTCAATGCAGAGCACCCCTCCTTTGAGTTTGCCACCTTATTTGCAGGGAGAATTCTGCTTACTTTGAATAAGGAGCATTTCGATTCTCAATAAGTGTACTGCATTAAACCTTCTATAGATAAAACTAAT
>NW_010549951.1:19089-22253 GCF_000687285.1 Phaethon lepturus | reverse complement strand
GAATGCCTGAGAGTCCCTGGGCATCCAGGCTCAGCAGCCTCCCATTGTGCCTAATCCACCAGATTCCAGATGGGCTTGGGAAATTCCTGGTTTCCTTGCTAATGTGAAAACACCCTGGCACATTTGACCAGGAGGTACCAACATCACTGCTTATCTGCACCACTCACTATGGAGAGTACTCAGGAGATAAAATAAGCATCTCTTCTGGAGCCCATCATTTCTTTCATGTTCTTTGTTAGGGTGACTGGTCACCTAGAACTGTTCAATTGAAAGCAAAGAAATGGTGTCCACTGAAGCCATTTATACACATGTAAAAATATTTTTTAAATATTTCTTTTGAATTGCAGGGGTCATAGCCCACTCTGTCCATGGCCAAGTCTGAACAACCAAACCCAAGCAACACACCACTTGGGACACAGAGCTGTTATGTACCTCTGAACCCAGCAGCAGCAGGAACTAGTTTCACCTTCAGATCTACCTTTTTTCAGAGAAGTTTCACAAATGCTTTTAACACACAGGGGTCACAAACAACTTTTAAACAGGCAAGAACCACTGAAAGTTGAAGAGCATTTGGCATTTCAAACCCCAGCATACAGCATGGAGGCCTTCACTTGGCCATGCCATATTCTACTCCCCCTAAGGGTAATGCTGAGCTGCTCAGGAGAGTTTTGCATCAGTAGAAGGTCCTGGATCAGAGGCTACAGACCTCAACTGCTGTTCCTCTTTGAAAGAGGATGAAAAAACCTCTTCCTTACTGTTAACATAAGTGTTCTACCTCCAGCTCTCCACTCCCTGGTGACTTTGGACAAAGACCACCCACAGACTCGGCACCCCCAGACTGCATCACAGCATCTGGCTACCCAGTGATCAACATTACAATAGCGTATAGTGCCAAGACAGACTCCAGTCCTCCTCTCCAAAGCCTTGCACAGGACCAACCCCATGAGCGGAGGACAATTGCAGCCTGGCTATGCACATGGAGCAGCTGTGTTTGATGGCAACCACAGAGCCATCAGCCTTGGGAGCACATGGGGCTGGCACTCTCTAGGGTACCAGCCAGCACAACCCTTCTGTCTTTGGGATCGTCCCAAATGCAGCCTCATCAATGCACAGAGACATCTCAGTGCACATGTGGGTACAGGTGGCTGTGTGCCTGTCCATGCACATGAAACTGGTAATTTCACATCAGACACTCTAAAAACAGGAACACAAAAGCCACATACCACAACTGTCGAAGATACTCCCCTAATCCTCCTCAGATGTACTTTGGGTCAAACCAAACTGCGGGCAAGGATGGTGGAAGGGCTTCCACTGACCTTCTATAAGTTGGATATGATCTTTACATAGATGCCCTCACATGGGGCACAGTTAGTTAAGCTTAAGACTGGTACCTTCAGTGAATTTGCAAGCTTGGCTAGTGAAGCCAAAGGGCTTGCAATTTCAATAAAACAAGCCACTCTCAGTTTTTCCACCCTTGCTCTTTCAGGTCTTAAAGATGAAAAAAAAGATACACGCAAAAAGCTCCTGCATTAAAGTGGGAAAAATCATGGAATACAATGGACTAAAACAACTGTCACTCATTCATATAAATAACATACCTGCAGCATTTGCCTTTGTTTGTCTTTCTGGTAGAGTGTTTAAAACATGCAGGACAAATCATATCCAGCTAGGGTCAATGCACACTGCTGCACTGACTGAGCTGCTCAAATTTCATTATTATTCCATTGCTACAGTTTTGTCATAGACACTACAGTTTCAATTTAAAAGACATCAGAAATTAACAGTGAAGTGCAGCACATAAAGCTAGAGAATAGCTAGCTGTCAAAACAAGACAAAAAAACAAACAAAAAAGCCCCCACATTTTCTCCAATAAGACCTTTCAGGAGAAGATCAAGGTTTCAGACAAGTGACACACAGTCAGTAAGTAATAGAAGGAAATTGTACTTAAACCCCAAAAACTAAAAACAGCAGCTTTCCATAATTTTTGTGACTCTACTTTAGATGAATTTTCATTGTGGCTTATGATCAGAGGCAGCAGTGACATTTTCAACTTTTTTCCCCATTTTGGTCTGAAATCTGAAAAATGTTAAATAAAAAGAGAACCTGTAAAAATTGAGACACAATGCAACCAAAGGCTTAGCTGTATTACAGAGCTAGCTTTGCTCTGTAGAAGTGTTGTTTCAGCAAGAAAACTAAAAGAAAAGATAACAAGACATTTATTCCAACTACTGGAAAATACAGATGATAGTCCTAAGATTATATCCTGTTAAAAACAAAAGCTACAGGAGGGGGAAAAACTTTTTAAAGTATTGGAGTCACAACAGCTTTTTCACAGAGACAGAGAGAAGCAACTTGAATATAAATAAGTGTCCAAAATAGGTCAGCACTCTTTTCTTGGCCACTTTTCACTTGAGGTTAGCCTGGACAGTGGTGGCACACACGCTGCAGGGACAGAAGCCAAGCCCATGGGCAGCTCCTAACTCGGTGTGAGCCCCAGCACAGCCCCACAGTGCTGGGTTGGGGCTCACGCTGAGCATCCCCAGGCACGCTCAAGGCAATGGCCACACGCTTTGCAGCAGTACCTGCGTTTCCCCTGATTGTACGGGTTTCTGATACAACCTCACTCGCATCCCCGGGCGAGTTGAGGGTTTTGAAATTCTGTGTGTCCACAGCCAGTTTTGAGCTTATCAAGCAAGAAGCATAAGAAACACCAGGGATTCCACAGCCTTCACCAAGACCCACCAGCTCCATGAGCTCCCTGAGCATCCCACAGCCTTACAGGGAGCAGGTCTTTGTGCCAGGCAGGATGGGCCCTGCACAATCCAGCTACAGTGGATTTTGCCATTACAGAATCACAGAATCACTAGGTTGGAAAGGACCTTGAAGATCATCAAGTTCAACCACTAATCCAGCGCTACCATGTTCCCTAAACCGTGTCTTGAAGTGCCACCTCTCCCCAGAGGTTACAGCCCCTTAGATCAAAACAGAGAAGAGTTTTAGACACAAAATCAGGCCATGAGGTACAGAGCATGTACCTCAGCCACTCTGCCACTGCTTCCTTGGGGGAGGCTGGTGGGAGCAGGAGCATCAGGCTTCAGGAGAGCCATAGGCGCTCTCTTTTTTTTTTTTTAAGGCAAAAAGCAAACAAGTTATTTCTACAGCAC